>NW_026689818.1:387500-687500 GCF_943734765.1 Anopheles ziemanni | reverse complement strand
AGCTTTGTTTACGTTTTAGTTTGTTTACGTGATCTAAATTGGCGGCAGGTAAAAGTGGAATTGTGAGTCATTATCAAATATAAAGTTTATGAATGGTGTTGTTGAGTTCCTCCTCCAAAATTTTGCGTCGAAGACTACTCGCATTTTGGTTTCTCTCCAACAACATCGGTCGCATCCATATACGTTGCCCATACCGACGTTGTTGTAGCAAGCGAATGAAACTTTTCATGAAACGTTTCAATTAAGCAAATGCGTCCGTTCCCGCCGGGTCGTAGTTTCGCGTTTTTTAAACATAGCGGGAACGAAATCCGTTTTTTTCATATGGAGTTTCCCGTCATCCAGCGGGATTCCCGCTGGACGGCGGGAATATTCGTGCGAATACCGCTGTGTCTAGCCGTCGCTTAACACTCTGTTGAACGGGGGCGTAGATTTTCGTCCGAATTAGACTGCATGGTGTAGACGGGCGGACGGACATTGGGGCACACATGCTTTGTAGTAAGGTGCACAAAGAAAAGTAAAGAAAAAACAGTTAGCGAAAACGGTGGGTAAAGGCATAGCGTAAATCAATACACGCAAACTTATTTCCAGTTCATAACTCAGCAACCATAGCCACGGACCTCGGTGACAGCAACAACTTTTGGGGAAAAAGCGCCGGTCAATAAAGTGATAACCAACTGGAAATCAGTATCAATTTACTCTGTGACGGTAACATGTCGACGGTAAAAGAGTACAAGTCTTTGACTATCGTAGAGAAGAAGAGGGTCATCGAAGCGGTAGAACGTGGTGAAAAGAAGATAGACGTAGCCAGGGCCTTTAGCATCCCACTCAGCTCGCTGTCGACGATCATCAAGAATAAGGAGAAGATCTTAGAAGCATCATCCTTCTGCGGTGCGAAGACGCGAATTTGTAAAGGCGAGTTTCCTCGTCTTGAAAAGAGTTTGGTGACTTGGATACGGGAATGTAGAGGACAAAACATTCCAGTGAGCGGCCTTTTGTTAAAAGAAAAGGCTAAATATTTCGCCAACGAATTGAAGCTGAATTTTTCAGCCAGTGACAGATGGCTAACTAATTTTATAAAAAGGAATGGCATTTGTTTCAAAAAAATATGTGGAGAAAGTGCAAGTGTGAATGATGGGGTTACCAACGAGTGGCAAAGATCACTTGTCGATCTCATTAGTTCTTTCGATATACGGAACATATTTAATGTTGATGAAACCGGACTATTTTTTAAGTGTTTACCAGACAAAACCTTGACGTTCAAGGATGAAAAATGCCACGGCGGAAAACATAGTAAGGAGAGGTTAACGGTTTTACTCTCCACAAACATGGACGGATCGGAAAAACTACAACCTCTGGTCATAGGAAAGGCTGCCAAACCGAGATGTTTTAAGGGTATAAAGTCCTTTCCTACCACTTACCCAGGCAACATTTCGCTATGGAAAATGACCGCTGCTTTTCTGTGGAGTATTCAGCTGCTTTTCCTATTAAAGCAGCTCCGTTCATTCCGAAGCAGCACCGCAGTTCATGAAATAATTAAAGTGTCTCGACTGTAGAAAGCCGCTGTAAGCTTTGCCACGAGATGCCGCTGTAAGCTTTGTTTTGAAACTTAGCAAAAAAAGCCTTTTCCACAACTCTTGTTCCGTTTGTTCCTTTTTCTTCTGTTCTGTTCTGCCTTTCTCGTTCTGCTGCCTCGCTCTCCTCTGCGGTCCCTCTTGTAACCTCCTGATGTGTTCTGCTCGCCTGGTAGCAGGTGTTCCGCCGTTCCTTCGGCTTTGGGAGTTGATATGTTGCCAGAGGGTGAAAGATGTATATATTTGTCTTTGTTATTAAAGTTTTTACTTACCATTTGATTCTGCCAGTCCGAAGCGTGTGGGGTGTTAATCTCGAATTGTTCCAGTAGTCCACCGAGATTCTTGTACACCCTCGGGTTTAACTAGGGTTTTCTTTAATCGCTTTGGTGTTTGCGTGACAGTACACGCACGCGTCGCTTGATACACACATGTGTATAACGCACGCGCGTTGACCTTGTAAATAGAACCGCTAACAAGAACCAGCTGATTCTTGTTTTGCCACACTTGTGTGGCGACAACCGATCGCACCGTATGATTATTTTTGTTATATTTTCGCGCAGCATTAAATAAACATATGCGCATGGAATTTAGTTTTGTTTTCATTACATTTGTTCCTCACATTTTTAATATGCAATAAAAGGTACTAAAATATGACCGCAAAATGTTTGATTTAAATTTCAATACAAACTGGCGCTAGTTGCATGCTTTTGTGTACCATGTGCTTTTTACGTTAAGAACATGCAAAACGAAAGTGGATGCTGAGCAAAGAACAATACGAATGATCAAAGATGTACTTTTTCCTCCACGAGGAACTTTGCTTCATACCTAGCTTGCAATATGTTACAGATAAGAAATTACTTTCACAAAGAAAGGCCATGCCAAAATCTGGTTAAAAATAATTGCACAGCTTACCCACATCCACTGCATCCAAATGCAAGTTGAAATGATTTTTTTTTCAGATTTTGATGTCGCATCGCATTTTTCATTGCTTAACATTTGATTGTTTCATGAGATTACGTTTTTTGGAAACTAGTAAAGATCTACACACAGATCTATACACCGATTGGACACAGCATTCGGAAGTAACGGATAAACATCTAGCTCTTATCAAAAGCTTCTTTTGTGTGCAAAATACGTTCCAACATCTTCTTCCGCCGGAAACATAATCGTTTCCCAGCATAAGGTGAAATCATGTATTGACAGTTTAAAAGAGAGCAGGTTAATGACACTCCTTGGTCAAAAGCTTTCGTTTTTTTTAATGCTGGTTACCCTAATATAAATACATAAACTCGTGTAGCAACTGCTCAAGCGGATAGAAAATTAATCACTGCCGGAAAAAGATTACCGTTACTTTGTAATTAACATTTGAACTGAGAAACACGACCACGACGTTTGCATTAAAAATTAGACAAATTTTCGTTGACGATAAGAAAAAAGTCAACCAAATTTCAAATTCAAATTTTATTGAAGATTACATATTTTTAGTACTTTCAAAATAACTTCCAACGGCCAGTTGGCCTTGGCCGAAACTTTTGCGGTAGCCAACCAAACCAACCATTTGGGAATGTTTTCAGTAGTTGTAAATGTTTTTTTTCGATTGGTTGTAGTTGATAGCCATGAGCAAGGTGAGTAGTGCGGGATATTTCAATTATTTTTGACCCATTCAACTCCTCCGATCCTCTTTACGCATGATTTACTGTGGCTATGTATGTCCAAACCACTGAATCGTCTTTATCGTGTTTTCTGATAAAGTTGATTTATTCCGGAAGACACTGCACACTATACACTTCTCCATACGCCGGAAGTCTTGACAGGAAGAACAGCGACTTTGGGCAAATCCTTCTCGCTGATTTTCACTTTTAAAATTTATTATATTTAAAAAAAATTAAATTTTCGCTTTAAAAATACTGTAACAAGCTTCAACAGTAATATCAAATACTAGGCTTTTTTGCCACTTGTCGCCATCTGGTTTTAAATAATCGTTGGTCACGTGGTCCGCTATTAAGCTGGATGTTTAACACACAATCAAACGTAGATGGTTGTTGTCAAACTTGTTTTAAATTTAAACGAAATTCTACTCTTTAATTTGCTTTTAACAGAAAGTTGCTAACGTGTTCCGTTTTTTCATGAAAAGTCGTTAAAATTTGTCTCATTTTTTAAATGCCAACGTTATTGTAATATTCCCGAAATGCAAACGTTCGTCACTAATCAAGATTTAATCGGTATAAGGACAGTCTATGTTGATTATTTAAAAAATTAAACGCCCCACTTTTGGACCTCTTTCACGCCCGAAGACAAAACTCGAAAAAGAATTCTATATTTCAAATATCAAATGGCGAACATGAATCCTTAACATCAAACACCTCGCAATAGTTGGCGTTCGAGATCATTGATTCAAATGATCAATGTATCGCTGGGATATATTTTTGATGTTTTGAATATAATAGACACACTTTGTGAATAGCCGATCATATGTTAGTTTGATATGCATTCGTTTATTCACAGGTGTAAAACGTGCAGCGGTAGCAATGGTAGCAACTGCGGGAGAAAAGTAAAAATTGAATGCGGGAGAAAAAAATATCGCATCCACCCTTCTTAGAACATAACTTGAGCCAGCAACTAGCAAACTTGTAATTTGTTTTTCCAGCGCTGTAATTGCTGATATGCAAGTGCATGTGCATGCGCAAACAGATCGTTCCGAGCTACGGATAAATGTCATCATTAAATTGAATAATATTTGTCTATTTTCTCGTTGTCATTATAGGTATGTAACACTTATACGATTTTGTAATAACGCAAATGAAAACTTTCCCACATATAGATATTCTGTCGAAGGATTCTTTATTCTATCGAGTGTTGCTTTGAAGAGACCGCACGAGAATGCTTCGAATGCTTTTGAAATCATACATTTTGGATCATCTAAAACACAATCATTTCTGAGGCAATTGAGATGATATAAATATTATTGCATAGGTATTTAGTGGAACTATCTTTTGTCTGAATGATGCACTTGGCTAGGAATAACCATTAAGGAGCAATTTTGTTTTATTTCTTCTCTTTAATCGATAATAGATTTGAAAGCGTAAATGTTGTTTACATTGGAAAATGTTCTACCGTTGGTGGCAGCGCTGGTGCCGGTAAATAAACTTTCCGTTCAAACTGTAACGGTTTATGCTTTCCATCCGTCGCTTTATTTCATTTTTCATGCAAACCCAACCAGCCTGGATTTGGGTTCCATTTGAAAATTGAGCATCGCGGAGAAAACTCCATACAAAAAAAACCAGCTCTCTCGGACTTAGCCGATTTTTGCGATGCCACTCTCGACGATTGCCGTCCGCAGATGCCGCGATAGTGGCGGAGACCCGTCGCTCGCGGACTTAGCCAAATTTTCGATCCCGCTCTCGAACATAGCCCGCCGCAGATGCCGCGATAGCAAAGGAGCGTCCTTTTTGTGCGATCGAACGAGCGCGACGATGTGCGTGTGGGTGTTTTTTCCCGTTCGCACAGCGCATCTCACACGCAGAGTGATTTTGACACATCGAAGTAAACAACGCAGCACGGTAAGTTCGCTAAAGTTTTTCGCTGATAATTACATGTTATTTTACATTTCAGCTGCTACAGGACAATATTTCTTATCTTCAATCAACCCTCAATCGATCAACCTACGATTCAGAGCAGTTTGCAACGTAATTTAGCCGCAGCGTGCAACTACATCATCGTGACGAAACCGCACCAGGCGAGATGTAAACAATCTGGTAAGCAATGAAGTGAAAGTGTGTCATCCGAATTATTTTATGATTTCTGGTGTTGTATTTTGTTCTTGCATCATCTTTACTGATGATTTATTTTGGTTTCATCAGTTGCACTTCATTCAGTCACGACGGATTTACTTCAGTATAGCATTCGATTCAAATCGCCATCGGTTTAGGCATGCATCAATGCATAATCCCGCATCGTAAACAGTCAGGTAAGTTGAAAGGAACGTGTTCTTTATCCGCGATGGATTTCCCCATATCACATTGTGTTCTGTGATGTCAGCAGCGCATCTGGTGTAAGGTTTATATTCTGTGCAAGCAGCGTGATTATCATTCCGGTGGTCTGGTTTCGACTCAGAACACTTGCACGTATCCTGCCCGGTATACATGGACATAGGTATCGTTGCGTTGGATAACGCACCGAAGAAACTTCTTGAAATATGCAGGTGAGTTGTGATGTGTATGTTTGCTAGATCTTATAACGTTGCTAATGTTTGATCATTATGGTTTTTACAGCTAATGTCGTTGCGCATCTTTATTACTAGCAACGCAAAAAAGGAATTGCGTTTAGTGGCCATCCAGCCGGATTTTGGTTTGGTGCGTTTGGTGATCAGACGGAAAAACTATACTAGTATTGCTCTCGCTGTTTCAAACAATTAAAAAAGCAATGTGGTGAAGTGTGAAATCAACATTGCTTATCAATAGCAGTTCAGTTTGAAATTAATGTAATATGAATCTACTTTTCCAGCTGCATTCGATGTCACATGAAGGAGCTAATGACAGTGTTTTCGAAACGAACAGCTTTTTTGCAGATGTAAGCTTTCGAAGTGCTAGAGGTACGGCTTTGCCGAATATCAGGTGAGATTAATCAAGAGATAAAAAACGATTCGAAGCCGTCCTCCCATATATAAATCCTATTGCTCTACTTATTTTAAATTTCAGCTGCATCTGCATCTGTTTTGTTCGTCCTGTATTTTTCTCATAACGAAGGCGTTTGTATCAACTTGTAGTCAGCATAAACATGTACGAATGGTGTAACGTTTTTTTAAACAACAGAGGAAACAGGTACATGGTTGCTCGCATCAGAAGTAACCTTTCGGATTCAAGCAGGTAAATAAAATAAGTAATAAAATTGTTTTATTCTTAATAGTTAGTTAATAAGCTTTGATTTAATGTTATCATTCTTTTGTTCTAGCAACACGTAAAGTGGCACGATGTGTGTGAGGATTCGCACCCTTCAATGCATTTAAGCTTAACAACCGCACTACACGATAGGTCAAAGGCACCACGTGTTTAATTTTCTCTAGTTTTACTTCTTTGGTTGGCTTCAGTTTCATGAAAAGCATCTTCGGGGACATTACAGTACATCGGAATATTTCCGGAAATTATTTAGGTAAGTCATCTTCTTAAAGTCGTATTGGAATAATACCATACATATGCCGTAGGATACGGGAAAGTGTATTTCCGATTTTATATATTCACTAAAATTATTGAAACATTTTAGATAACCCGGAATTCATCAAACGTCCTCCACTTCAATGGATGATGCTGATGTCTACTGCCTTCAACAACACCGCCAGTATCATAACTGGTAAACGGAAAGATCATCTGGTAAGCTGATATTCTATTATTTAAAACATTTTGGGTAATAGATTTAAAAACTATACAGTTTTTAATATTAATTTGGTTCCGTTTAATGCAACAGTTTTATTACAAAAAATCGAGTCTATGTTATAAGAAAATATTAGATAAGAAAAATCAACATAAGATTCTTATATCCAAAAGGTGAATTAACACATCGTAATTGGTGGATATCAACGATACTGAGTTGATGTAGGAAATTTCGTATATCAATTTATTTAATTGATATCTTCAACATTCTATAGTAACAATGCCTTGTTCATATCATTCAGCGATAATATCAACTCGATTACGATTCTTTAAGGCAAATTATTATTTATCCTTTTTTTCATTTTACATTCCAGACTCGAATCATGATCAACACTGCATTTGATAGAGATCGTAAATGTATTATGTGTTCACCAAAAAAATGGTAAATAAAATGAAAACCAAGCTAAAATAATTTTCGTTCATCGTATTTATTCGGCGCACGGGCTGTGACGTCACAGCCAAGCGTCGGAGTGAAAGAAACAACCCACCCAACCAGCCCGGAATTGAGTTCCATTTGAAAATTGAGCAGGCCGGAGAAAACTCCATACAAAAAAAACCAGCTCTCTCGGACTTAGCCGATTTTTGCGATGCCACTCTCGATGATTGCTGTCCGCAGATGCCGCGATAGTGGCGGAGACGCGTCGCTCGCGGACTTAGCCAAAATTTTCGATCCCGCTTTCGAACATAGCCCGCCGCAGATGCCGCGATAGCAAAGGAGCGCTTTTTTATGCGATCGAACGAGCGCGACGATGTGCGTGTGGGTGTTTTTTCCCGTTCGCACAGCGCATCTTACACGCAGAGTGATTTTGACACATTGATGTAAACAAAGCAGCATGGTAAGTTCGCTAAAGTTTTTCGCCGATAATTACGTATTATTTTCATATTTCAGCTGCTAAAAGGTAACATTTTACTCTATCAACCAACAATCAACCATTCAACGTACGTTGCGAACCAGTGCTCGAAGTATTTACCGCTGGATGGTAAGTTCCGGACGAGCTGATCGAAGTGCGCAGCCATATCGTGGCGCTGGATCCATGGCAGGGAAATGTAAGCAATTAGGTAAGTTATGTTGTGAAGTGGTTTTATTAAAAAAAGTGCGTGTTTAAGTTTAAATGGCTGCAATTTGTAGGTCTTAAGTACAGCAGTAAGCACTAATGTGGTTTATTATATAATGATGTACTGTTCTGTTCCATACAGGTTATCAGCCGGAGTATATCAGCGGCTCCAGGTGGATGGTGAAAAAGCTCCTCCAGATGAAAATAATGATGCCATGCGGACAGGAAAAACCTTATCTTTATCAGGTGAGTAATCGCAATTTTTAACGGTTTTCTAAACTTGTTCGATGTTCGTTTTTCTTAATCTTAAAATGAACCGGTTGTGATTTGTTTACCTTTATTAAGGTATTTATTATTTTCGGTTTATTTATGGTGTGTCATGTCAATTATGCGTCGGCCAATGTGTTACATTTAAACATGTGTTGAATAGTTTACAAAATACACACAAGTGTAATGGACATAATTAATAATTAAGGTGTGGGCATACTTTTTTTTTGCTATCTCAATGCATTTTTTAATTGATATGTGTGAGATTGACGAAATAAATCTAAAAGTCTAAAAGCTATGGTTCATACCGCCATTCTGCAGTGTGATCTTTCCAAGCAACAGACGCTTTCGCTTTTTTACATCGCTTTTTTTTTTAAATAAAGGCTGTTACGCTTTTAAAAACGTTGTAAGTATTATCATACAAACTTTTGCTTGGTGTTTTGTTAATTATAAAAATATTTAGAACCATGCAACGAAGCCGGTTTGTTTTTCGTCGTATGCGCGGTAGTGGACGGTTATCCCGGATGACCGATGCTAGGCTAGCTAGATCGCAAGACGATCAAAACGCCGTTGCTGTAGTCGAATTGCCAAGTAAGTGAATGGAAAGTGTAAAAATAAGTGTGATGATTAATCACAAGTGAATGTTTTAGTGGTTCATGACGAAGAACCAATGGAAGTGGAAGCCGCTGGGAATGTACAAATGGACAGTGATGTGGAGCCCAGCAGCAACTGTAGCAGCGAGGATGAGGAAGAGTTGATTGCAAAGAGACAATCAATATTTAAAAACCTTTCTTTCGAGGAAGGTCTTAGATATTGGGCTCTTTTATCAAGCCTTCCTCACGTGTGGCTGAACCTCCTGCTGGAGTTAATCCGCGAAAAAACGCATTTAGTTTTGCCCAAGGATGCGCGTACTCTGTTGCACACCAACAGGATACCTGCAACCATCACAACTACTGCAGGTGGCCGAATGTGGTACAATGGTATACACAAATGCCTGGAAAAGCGATCAAGGTAAGAGTTTGATCAATGGTCTTAGAAGTGCTTTGTTTTTAAATGTTTTTATTTTTTCTTTCAGCGTTGTGATAATGCCTTCCAATATATCATTGAACATTTCGATCGATGGCATTCCGTTACATCGAAGCAGCCGCGAAGCATTCTGGCCTATTCTTATTTCTATCCACGAATTGCCGAAAGAAGCTCCAATGATAGTGGCCATATATAGTGGCCAACAAAAACCGCAAAGCATGGAGGGCTTCCTTCGTTGTTTCGTGGATGAAATGAATGGTATTTTGGCCACGGGAATTACCATAAGAGGGCAAACGGTCACCGTAGCAATTCGGTGCGTCATCGCCGATGCTCCTGCCAGAGCAATGGTCAAAGGTATGGTATTGAAATATAGTAAGAATTTTTTTTTAACTTTTGTAACATTTTTTTTTAACTGCAGGAGCTGCCAGCCACAACGCGCGACAAGGATGCCTCAAGTGCACTGCGCTGGGCACCAAAAGTGCACAAACAGGTGCAGTCGTTTTCGAAAGCACTACTGCTTCGAAGAGAACGGACTTAGATTTTAGAAACGAAACTTATCCCGACCACCACCGTACTCGCTCGCCACTCCTAGATTTGGATAATTTCGATATGATCGAGGATGTCATCGTTTCCGATCGATTGCATCTAATCGATCTCGGAGTGATGCGAAAATTATTGCAGGGGTGGCGAGCGGGTGTATTTTTAAACGTGGCAAAATGGTCGTCGGATAAAGCGAAAGAAATATCTACTAGGCTTACAAAAATAGTGCTTCCCAGTGAGATTCATAGGAAATTCCGGACCCTTAACGACATTCAGAATTGGAAAGGGTCCGAGTATAGTTCCTTCTTACACTATGGAAGTATTGTAGTTTTAAAAAATAATGTAAGTAAGGTAGTTTATGAGCACTTCTTGCTGTTTTATTGTGCGATAACATTATTATCGTCTAATGTGCATAGGAGGAAGTGGGAACAGGCTGGACAAATGTTGATCCAGTTTGTGTCCCAATTCAACGAAGTGTATTCGGAAGGGTATGTCACAAGCAACGTGCATAATTTGGTACACGTCTATGACGAAGTGGCCAAATTTGGTGCACTAGGAACCTTGTCGGCATACCCTTTCGAAAACGAGTTACAGCATATAAAAAATATGCTCCGTAACGGCTACAGAGGCTTGCAGCAAGTAGCAAATAGACTTTCGGAATTAGATAATTTTAATATTAGGACAGGAAATCAACCAAATGATCCAAGAAGCGCATACTTGACAAAATCTGGAAATAGTATAGAAGTAAACTTTGACGATTTTATTCTAAAAAATGGCAATAGAGACGGCTGGTTTTTAACGAAAAATTTTGAAATAATTAAATATTCTACTGCCATAAAAACACCAGCGGGGATAAAAATAGCTGGACAAAAATTAACAAAAAAATATGCTTATTTTGACAAACCACATCTCTCCTCGGTTCTATTAGTCTCTTGTGGATACATCACTGACTTGACTGTAGAAACATCTTTATATACTCCGGACCATATAAAATGTAAGTTAGTTTTTATTAATCTTGACCAAGAGAATAGTGCATTGTTCACTCCTTTATTGCACACTTTGATAGATTAAAAATAGTTTAAACGGCCTAGGTTACATGTTAACGGAGCTTTACACAATTCATGACTTTGTTTACAATTAATCATTTGCGCAATTATGTTTAGAACTAGGTTAGTGATATTATTAAATATAAAGATTTATAATTTAATAATCGTTACAGTTTTGGTTTTCATTTATTTAGAGCTGCTCAAAATCATCTTCACTAAATTTCTGTTTGCAGGAGGGAAATCTTACACCGGTACATAATTTTTCCCTCCTAGAAGCCCTTTGTAACCTATCTTGAATAAATTTAAAAAATATTTTCATCTTCAACGTCCGTCCATTACTCGCTGAAGCCTCTCTTAGAAGAATTAAAATATCGCTAAAACTACGAAACTTAATTTTAGGGGTGGCGCTTCTACTAACCCCAGTCCAACTACAAGACGCAAACAATTTTTTGGAGAACATAAGGTCGATTGTTTCCTGTAAACGGTTAGGAACGTCGTCAGTAATGATTCGACCTTTCAGAAAATTTAAAACTCTTTCGCGATATGTAGCGTCGTCGTGTAACTTTCTATCCATTTCTATTATTTCGTTTTCGCTATTCATCGGGCTAATTTCGAAATTGTCACTTTCTGCTGTTTCTCTCCTACACATAATGGACGCTGCCATCTCTAATTTACTCTCCGCAACGCCTAACTTCCTTTTTAACAATTGCACTTCTTTTTCTAAGGCCGAAATTCGGTGCCCGCAGTTGCATGTCGTATTACAAGAATTTTCCGTTAAAGTAGTTGTCTCAGGTTCAGGTAAAGCTAGTATCGGCTCACTGCACTTTACCTCGTCAATTACCGATAATTCCACTAAACTGGACACCGGAGGCAAGCGGCTAGAAGAACATTTTTCCAGCGGCAAATCGACGGCAACAACACTGAAGCCTGCTTGGGTCAGCTTTTCAATGTAGCTTGAGCAGTCAGTGTTCTAAAAGAAATGTTCATTTTTGGATTATTCATTTTAAACAAAGAAGAGGTAAAACACGTACCTTTTCCATTTAAGTTGTTTATCTAACGTAACTGAGTTTAATTCACTTTACTGATTCGCGACAAAGCTTAATTCGGGGCAGTTTTCTTAACAATGTTGACAAACACGACGTTAACGCGCGATAGGTTTTCAATTTTAAAAATGCCGACCACGGCCATCGCTATTTAAAGTTGTTTGATTAAGGTGAAATATTTCATCGCAACCAAGGTTATCAATTTAATCAATTTATTGATTGATTAATCAAATTGATAACCTATCAATCCTATCTATCGGAACCTTTCTTGCATTGACAGGTTGCTTCCATTACTTGTTGATGTTTACTGTGTGGTTTATTTAAGTTGTTACTTTTTAACATTCGCCTATATTCTTTCAATAACGTGTTGTGGAGGATCTGCCTGACACGATATTTCAGTAGAGTCATGCAAAAACGAACCAAACTTCATCTGTCCGTTGAACCGGCAAAGATATATATACAAATGTTTTATAGATGATTTGTTGTTTTCTTTTTTTTAGGCAGCGCCAGCATGCCGCCCCACTCCGACAAAAGTTCTATCCGGATTTTTCCAGTGGGCAACGAAGAAAGGGATTATTTACTATTACTCCCTGGCTAAGCGAACCGATATTTGATACGAGCTTCGTCAAGTTTATTTTCTATGATATGCGACGGATTTATGCCGTGAATCATCAAGGTAAGTTATTCAGTTAAAAAACTGTTAACTTTCATCTGCGTATACTTGTTGGTTTAAATCGGAGAATTGTGCTGCAGTGGTGACGAGATGAACATTGCAACACGTGTTCTTACAATGCATGAATATGTTTGAAAAGTTCTCGGTTCAAATAACGTTTTCATTATTCCAGGTGATGCTGCATTAAAGCGGAAATACTGGGCGCAACAAAAGCGATGCTGTGAAAATATTTGTTGAGGTATGTTATGCTATTTATCAACGATAATCTTGATTTGTTAAGTCAATGTTACTTATACACTGCTATGATTTCAATTTCATTTTAGGTTCTTCTTGTATCAGGTTATCAACAGGTATGATCACGTTGGTCATGATATTTGTAGGGTTACGTGTCCAATTACAACCCGTAAACATATGATGAATCAATCTAAACCTTATCTTATATATTTTTTCAATCATTTTAGGTCTCTTGGGCATCGTTCACACGTTATTTCTTCGGGCAACTAACAGGGTGGCACTTACTTAAAACGTATGTTTTTAACGTGTGTGAATAAGTTTTACTTGATGTGCTGCGTGCAACAATCAGGTTAGTTATATTTCATATTTTTATATTATCTTAAATAAATAGTGCTACGCATCTTGGAACATAACTAAGCTATTCTTCGTTCAAATTTAGATCATCCACCGTGTATTACATCAACTCATGTACGATGTACCTGGAATGTTTGACCTAGTAGAAAAACCACATACGATTCGAACGATACGATAAGTATAGTAAACGAACGTGACGAGGAGATCTATGGGTAAGCTATAATTTTATCGCTTGTTTAAACTACGATTAAGAAACGGATGACTGTCTTAATCCACTCTAATTCATAATAACTTTGCAACCATCACATACGCCTTTGATTATATGATCCATCCACTTAGAGCCTAAAGTTTTTTTTTCCAAATAAGGTGCATATTGTTTTATTTTAATTGATATTAACTTTATCAAATATTATAAACTTATTAAATATATTATAAACTTAATAAACCAATTAGACTTGCCACAAACAATTTATCTGAGATGGTTGGAATATCAATGGGCCGTGATAGTATCGGAAAGGCATTGCATTGATATTTATTGAAATGTTATTCTTTTCTTTAAGTTAAATGCTATAAGACAAATTGAATTGGGTAAAACTTTATTTGGTAACTAATATATTCGAAACTTTCTAGATAATTTCTTCATCGGTGCGCGTTTGAAATTTTGGGAATGACCTAATGTCTGGTACTTTCAACAGCACCACTTGGTGATCCTCAACATCATCATAGCGGATGGATCGGCATCATAGCGGCAGATCATATGGTAAGCTATTTCTTATATTTACTATCATAGTAATAAGGATCATACCCCTAAGTTAAGCTTTATAAATTTTAAAGCACCAATTTGCTAACACCTTGCTTTCATTTCATGGGTAAACAGTTTTCATTATAAATAATTAAGTCCGTGAAATTTATGTTGAATAATATTAAAATTGTGTTATCGTATGAAAAGATCAATTAACAAATCGTTAATATCCGATACTACAGGTGATTTCCTGTATCAACTGTGTTTAGTTGATATCGTAAATAATCAATAACAACTCTGCTGGCGTTAATTTATAATATCAACTCAATGACGATTTTTACAGATAAACATTTATTTATTCAATTGTTTTCTTTTTTTCGTTTCAGATTTACCATTGTTTGCCGAAGATCGCGTAATTCAACTGTAAGCAACCAAAAAATTGGTAAATAAATTGTAAAAAAGGAAATAATTTTCGTTCAGCGTATTTATTCGGCGCACGGGCTAGCCCGTCACAGCTGTGACGTCACAGCCAAGCGTCGGAGTGAAAGAAAAAAATACACCGCGGGGAAAAGTAACTCAAGGCCCTGGGGTGCTCGCGCGCTCACCACTGAAATAGCCCGCGAAGACGCTGCTATCGCGGGGAGTTGTCGCTGCCGGCTATTATTTGCCGATAGCCGGCTAGATCCCGCTCAACTCGAGTTTATCGCATTCAAATGGGTAGTTGGGCAACTACCCATTTGAATGCTATAAACTCGAGTTGAGCGGGTTATAGCCGGCTATCTGCAAATAATAGCCGGCAGCGACAACTCCCCGCGATAGCAGCGTCTTCGCGGGCTATTTCAGTGGTGAGCGCGCGAGAACCCCAGGGCCTTGAGTTACTTTTCCTCGCGGTGTATTTGTTTCTTTCACTCCGACGCTTGGCTGTGACGTCACAGCCCGTGCGCCGAATAAATACGATGAACGAAAATTATTTTAGCTTGGTTTTCATTTTATTTACCATTTTTTTGGTGAACACACAAGACTTACGATCTCTATCAAATGCAGTGATGATCATCATTCGAGTCTGGAATGTAAAATAAAAAAAGGATAAATAATAATTTGCCTTAAAGAATCGTAATCGAGTTGATATTATTGTTGAATGATATGAACAAGGCATTGTTATTATAGAATGTTGAAGATATCAATTAAATAAATTGATATACGAAATTTCCAACATCCATTAATTCACTCTTTAGGTATAAGAATCTTATGTTGATTTTTCTTATCTAATATTTTCTTATTACATAGACTCGATTTTTTGTAATAAAACTGTTGCATTAAACGGAACCAAATTAATATAAAAACTGTTAAGTTTTCAAAGCTATTACCCCAAATGTTTTAAATGATAGAATATCAGCTTACCAGACGATCTTTCCGTTTACCAGTTATGATACTGGCGGTATTGTTGAAGGCTGTAGACATCAGCATCATGCATTGAAGTGGAGGACGTTTAATGAATTCCGGGTTATCTAAAATGTTTCAATAATTTTAGTGAGTATATAAAATCGGAAATACACTTTCCCGTATCCTACGGCATATGTATGGTATTATTCCAATACGTCTTTTAGAAGATGACTTACCTAAATAATTTCCGGAAATATTCCGATGTACTGTAATGTCGCCGAAGATGCTTTTCATGAAACTGAAGCCAACCAAAGAAGTAAAACTAGAGAAAATTAAACACGTGGTGGCTTTGAACTATCGTGTAGTGTGGTTGTTAAGCTCAAATGCATTAAAGGGTGCGAATCCTCACACACATCGTGCCACTTTACGTGTTGCTAGAACAAAAGAATGATAACATTAAATCAAAGCTTATTAACTAACTATTAAGAATAAAACAATTTTATTACTTATTTTATTTACCTGCTTGAATCCGAATGGTTACTTCTGATGCAAGCAACCATGTACCTGTTTCCTCTGTTGTTAAAAAAAACGTTACACCATTCGTACATGTTTATGCTGACTACAAGTTGATACAAACGCCTTCGTTATGAGAAAAATACAGGACGAACAAAACAGATGCAGATGCAGCTGAAATTTAAAATAAGTAGAGCAATAGGGTTTATATATGGCAGGACGGCTTCGAAACGTTTTTTATCTCTTGATTAATCTCACCTGATATTCGGCAAAGCCGTACCTCTAGCACTACGAAAGCATACATCTGCAAAAAAGCTGTTCGTTTCGAAAAAACTGTCATTAGCTCCTTCATGTGACATCGAATGCAGCTGGAAAAGTAGATTCATATTACATTAATTTCAAACTGAACTGCTATTGATAAGCAATGTTGGTTTCACACTTCACCACATTGCTTTTTTAATTGTTTGAAACAGCGAGAGCAATATACTCACCCACTAGTATAGTTTTTCCGTCTGATCACCAAACGCACCAAACCAAAATCCGGCTGGATGGCCACTAAACGCAATTCCTGTTTTGCGTTGCTAGTACTAAGGATGCGCAACGACATTAGCTGTAAAAACACAATAATGATCAAACATTAGCAACGTTATAAGATCTAGCAAACATACACATTACAACTCACCTGCATATTTCAAGAAGTTTCTTCGGTGCGTTATCCAACGCAACGATACCTATGTCCATGTATACCGGGCAGGATACGTGCAAGTGTTCTGAGTCGAAACCAACCCACCGGAATGATAATCACGCTGCTTGCACAGAATATAAACCTTACACCAGATGCGCTGCTGACATCACAGAACACAATGTGATATGGGGAAATCCATATCGCGGATAAAGAACACTTTCCTTTCAACTTACCTGACTGTTTACGATGCGGGATTATGCATTGATGCATGCCCAAACCGATGGCGATTTGAATCGAATGCTACACTGAAGTAAACCCGTCGTAACTGAATGAAGTGCAACTGATGAAACCAAAATAAACCATCAGTAAAGATACAGTTTGCATTCGTAATACTGCAAGAACAAAATACAACACCAGAAATCATAAAATAATTCGGATGAAACACTTTCATTTCATTGCTTACCAGATTGTTTACATCTCGGCAGGTAAGGATTCGTCATGATGATATTGTTGGACGCTGCAGCTAAATTACGTCGCAAACTGCTTTGAATCGAAGGTTGATCGATTGAGGGTTGATTGAAGATAAGAAATAATGCCATGTAGCAGCTGAAATGTAAAAATAACATGTAATTATCAGCGAAAAACTTTAGCGAACTTACCGTGCTGCTTTGTTTACTTCGATGTGTCAAAATCACTCTGCGTGTGAGATGCGCCGTGTGAACGGGAAAAAAAACATTCACACGCACATCGTCGCGCGCGTTCTATCGCACAAAAAGGACGCTCCTTTGCTATCGCGGCATCTGCGGCGGGCTATGTTCGAGAGCGGCATCGAAAAATTTGGCTAAGTCCACGAGCGATGGGTCTCCGCCACTATCGCGGCATCTGCGGACGGCAATCATCGAGAGTGGCATCGCAAAAATCGGCTAAGTCCGAGAGAGCTGGTTTTTTTTGTATGGAGTTTTCTCCGCGATGCTCAATTTTCAAATGGAACCCAAATCCAGGCTGGTTGGGAAATACACCGCGAGGAAAAGTAACTCAAGGCCCTGGGGTTCTCGCGCGCTCACCACTGAAATAGCCCGCGAAGACGCTGCTATCGCGGGGAGTTGTCGCTGCCGGCTATTATTTGCAGATAGCCGGCTATAACCCGCTCAACTCGAGTTTATAGCATTCAAATGGGTAGTTGGGAAGTTTCACTCAAGAGCGGGTTGAAAAATTTCGGCGCTGCAGCGCGAATGCGACGGAGCATAAGTCAGTCGCTGCGTCTCGCTCCGATCCACGGGGACAGGCCTGAGTTCATTCAAAATTGGTAGTAGGGTACCGTTCAAACAAAAAGTCGTGGATGACAACAGAGTTATTTAATGAATGGCTGGTTACATTAAATAACGACATGAAAAGAGAGAAACGCCATATTTTGTTATTTTTAGACAATTGCACTGTGCATAATAATGCTCCTTCTTTAACAAACATAAAATTGCAATTCTTTCCGCCAAACACCACATCAAAGCTTCAGCCGCTCGATCAAGGCATAATCCACAATTTCAAAACGTCTTACCGTCGGGAAATAGTAAAAACCACAATAGAAAACATTGAAAATCGACAGAGCGTAAATGTTAGTGTTTTGTTAGCAATGACAATGATAGAAAAGGCTTGGAGAACAGTCACTCCATCGACAATAATGAACTGCTTCAAACATTCTGGCTTCCGAACGAAGAGTCCTGTGGAAGTGCCAGAACCAGACCAACACCTGGATGAAGTGCAAGATCTTTGGTCCCTACTCCCATTACAAGACTCTACATTCGCCGAGTTCGTACAGGTCGACAATGACATCGCCGTGTGGGGCTCTTTATCGGATGCTGATATTTTGGCCGTAGAAGACGAAGAAAACGACGACGAAGACGAATCCGAGGAGCTGCCACCGATAACGGTAAAAGAAGCAGAAAGATCAATAAAAAAGCTACGAGACTTCTGCCTCCAGTCAGGTGTCAGCAATGACGTTGTTTTTCAATCAATATTTACAATTGAAAATGTCAGAGCCCCGCTACACGACCCGCAAACTCAAAAACTTTTCGGCGAGAAGAGGGGAACAACCAAGAAGTTTACGTCAAAAACTTTTCAGCTCCGTGAGCTGAAAACTGCACCCGCGAAGTTGTTGGCAGCTAACCGAAAACTCAAATGCGTCAGAAGAAGAAGACGAAAAAGAAATAAATGTAAACATAACAAATCTCAAAAACAAAATAAACGAACATATGGTGATAAATTTACGTGTTTCTTTTGTAGTTACGGTAATATTTTGTCATTTTATAGCTATAATTTTTAATTTGAGATTTATTTCCCTGCGATGAAACTTTTTTTTAATTTCACAGACTTTGACCTCCTCGGTCATTCGTCTCTGCCTGTGATGATACTAAATTACATTTCCGTTGGATTTTAAGGTTACTTGGCAGGTTTTTTTTTCGGCAATGTGGCACCCGGTGCAAATGCATAAGGGGATTATGTGATGGATGCTGGATAACAACAAAGGGCTCCCGAGATAAAGGGTTTGGCAAACCGGAGAGCGGGAAGTCACTCGAATGATAAGCGGCACCACGTAAGGATCAAGTGGGAAAGTAGCACAACAAATAACCGCGAAATACTAAAAAAGTAAAGTGACTTTCGTGCTCAAATTGTGTGTGCGATTGTATTTTTGTTATTGTTAATATATGTGGTTTTGAATTCTCCAGCTAATTTCATCTAAAAATATTCATCCGGAATTCGCTGGTAAACAAGGCAAGATGAGCGGAACCGAATCAAAGAGATTGTACGCGCGTCAGGTGAGAACGGACATTTTTTATGAAAAATATGAACGGTTAGTGTAAGATTACGGTTCTTACATATATTTGAGTTGAGAGTTTTGGGTACTTAACTCGATGACCCTGGATAGGGTTGTTAGCCACTCTTCACTCATCAACAGATTATCCATATTTGACTTTTTGTGTTAACTAAAGATGATATCTTGTTTGCTTCGAAGGCAGCTTTTTGAGCTAACTGATAACAAAAACAAAAACAGCAGAGACTGACACATGCATAGACTGTCAGAAACTTTTCGCTTGCATTGACTGGCGACAGCATTGGTACCACAAAACGCGGCTACACGAACCGAAAAGATTTTGACGTAAACTTATACGGTTTTTAAGTTCTCGGTTGGAGTTTGCGGTTCGTGTAGCGGCCCGGTCATAGACCAATTTAAACACAATGCTTTGAAACAAAAAAAAATTACAGATTATTTTATGTAAATACAACTATAATTGAAAACTTTGTCGAATTTTTTTATAAATAAGAATTCATTTGTTTACATATTCACCTTAAATAAAGAAAATCTGTGTTTATAAGACGTGTTTTATAAATGTTATTTCCTACCACTCTCGATAATTCGAACTCTCGATAAATCGAACTTTTTTTTGGGTCCCTCCAACTTCGAATTATCGAGAGTCGACTGTATTATGTAATAAACAAACTGTTCTGACCACTTTATCAACATTGTCTGGGTCCAGCTGTATTTCAGTTTCCAAGCATCTCCATTTAGCTACAAGGAGCCCAAATGCACACTCTACTACATTTCTTGAGCTACTAAGCTTCTCATTGAAAAATTCTTTTTGAGGATCTAGATTATTACCAGCGTAGGGGCGCAATAAATACTTTTTTAATGGATAGCCCTGGTCCCCAATCAGTACAAAGGGCAACTCCTCATCTGTGCCTAGGGGTGGTGTTGGTGAAGGAACATTTAGCCTATTAGTTTCTAATAGTCTATATAATATTGAACTATTGAAAACTCCTGCATCACTTCGTCTGCCATAATCTCCAATATCTACAAAAATAAACCGTCTGTCGGCATCAGCCACAGCTTGTAAATGTATCGAAAAAAAAATTTAATAGTTAAAAAAATTAGACCCGCTATTGTTAGGACATTTTATCCTGATGTGTTTTCCATCGATGGCGCCAACACAATTAGGAAAACCAAATCGTTCGTAGAACATTTGTGAGACCTGCTTGAGTGCTGCGGTTGTTGGGAACGGCATAAATTCTTCATGTAGTGTGTCCCATATGGCATCGCACGTTTCGTAAATTATTTTCGAAACCGTATTCTAAACGTGAATGCCAACGCCCGGTAGCTTATTCCGGTTGACAAAAACCTAATATGATAGAAAATAAAATTTAATATTAGATATTTTTTAAACTCTACTGTTTATTTGTTTAGACGAAGCAGGAAGGAATAGATGGAGATATATGAGGGACACCTACACCAAAAAACAAAAACAAAACGAGCCAACTGGGTCAGGTGCAGCAGAAACAAGCCAACCCTTGTGGAATGATGAATATCTGGACCAAATGTCTTTTATGAAAGACACAGTGTCGTCGAGGAAAAGAGTTGGTAATTTGCAAGCTGCGCAAGGTATGATAACATAAAATTTATAATGCTTGTTACAATATATTTGTTGCGTATTGCAACGGTCCGATCGAAATAGTTCTAATGATGACATAAAGAGGGCGCTGCGGGATCGCTCCCATAGATCGCATAGAGTCGGTGCAGTGGCGCGTAGGCGTATGAGTGAGGGCGGACAGCGGCGATCACAGCTGATCGGGAATGGGGCAACGCCCGATCCCGAAACTCGGCTAAAAGGTCAAGGGCCGAGGTTGTCGCGTGACGCATGCGAAAGCGATAAAAGATGCACCGGAGATGACAAACGGGTCTTTCATTTCGGGCAGCGGAGAAAGTACGTTTAATTTTTTAACTCTTTAAAATAAAATAGAAGTGTTCAAGAAAGACGTGTGTCTAATCTCTCCTGCCGGCGGAAAGAAAGCCTGTTGCGTTGCAACATTTTAAAAAATTAAACTTTCTAGGGGTGGCTGGGGTAATACGCACCCCTGGGGCAATACGCACCCCTTCCAATTTCCCTTGAAAGACGAGTTTTTTACGCGTAAAAAGTAGTCACCCTGTAAGATCAATCTAAAATATGGTCACCCTGTGAGTTTGGCAGCTCTACATCAACAGAAACGCGAAATAAACGCAAAACAAAATCATTCTCAGCTCAGACAGTTTTTGTTATAATGTGACGTACCATTCCGCTAAGGAATATTAAGTGCAAAAACCTATATTTACCCACGAGGAATACGAAATTTAGTGAATTGAGAATCAGTGCTTGAGACTGTTCATGAAAATTTCGGAAAAAATACAGATTTACTCATATTTTAGTTGAAAATGTGTTCAACTATGAATGGGGGCAATATGCACCCAGTATGTCGGGGTAAAATGCACCAGTTTGTAAACAAACTATCTTTATTTGACGTTGGATGTTGCCTCTTTGTTGTGGTGCGTATTGCCTCTTTGTTATGGTGCGTATTGCCCCTTTGTTGTGGTGCGTATTGCCCCTTTGTTGGGGTGCGTATTACCCCTAGCACAGGTGCGTTTTGCCTCAACCAGATACAGATCGATCAAAAATTGAACTTTTTTAAAACTGAAAAAATTACGATTTTCTTAGCTAAAAAAGCAAACATTCTTCAACTGGTAACTAGTTTGAACCTTTATGAATCCTATTCAGTGATAAAATCAACAATCAAGAGCCAACTTAATAGAAAATTTTATAGTTTTTCTTAAGGGGTGCGTATTACCCCATCCACCCCTACATAAGTTCTTTCGCGAGCATAAATTTCGTGCGTGCCGACTCGACGGCAAAGTGACCAGTGAGCGGTATCGCGCAGGAGTTAAAAATCGCGCGTGGCTGACCCGACGGCACCTGACTAGTGGGCAGCGACGGCGGTGTGCGAAGAAAAGTAGAAGAAGATCATAAACTTGCGCTTGCTCGACCCGACGGCACGATCAGTGGGCAGCATAGTGCAAATCGCGTGCGGAAGTAAGTGCAGTGCGCGAAGACAAGACAGTAAGAATAGAATGGAAGAAGAAAAGTGCGGTGTGTGCTCCGGTACGACGAGGGACGGCGTGGTAACTTGCGACCAATGCGGCGTATGGTACCACTTGCGATGCGTGAACGAGGACGACTCCGTATTCAGCCGGGACTGGCAATGTGCACGGTGCATCGTGCCAGGGGAAGAAACTACGGCGGATCTGGCTCCCGGGACCCCCTTCACACTGCGTTCCCCGACACCGGAGAATCCAACCGCAGCATCATCATCGCTCCGACCATCTAAAATGGACGACACGATGATAAAGGAGATTTCAAAAATCTTCAAAATGGCGATCGATGCCAACAACGAAGAGCTCCAACGCATCTTGCAGGCCACGTCGCAAAAAATGGCCGGTGACCAAAATGGCGAAGAAATGGAGCCCAGGGGAAGTGAAACCTTGACCTGGAACCATCCACCAAGTTCGACGGTGATGTACCAGTCGGCAGATGGTGAACCAAGCCGAGCTCAACTGTCGGCGCGACAAGCGGTTTCCGGCAAACTTCCTGCCTTTGGCGGCAACCCGGAGGAGTGGCCGATGTTTCTAGCCAGCTACAACGAAACCACGCGGATGTGCGGGTACTCCAGCGGAGAAAATATTCTACGTTTGCAGCAGGCCCTTAAAGGTAAAGCACTAAAGGCTGTGCAGTGTCGCCTGCGGCATGCGGCGAATCTGAAAGAAGTTATGGACACCCTCCAAACGATGTTCGGGCGACCGGAGATAATCGTGGATTCACTACTGGACCAAATAAGAAAAGCTCCACAACCGAAGGCGGATAAGGTCGAAACGCTCATCGACTTCGGACTGATCGTCGAGGAGATTTGTTCAACGGTGCGAACGAGTGGCGTCGAAAACCGTTTCGATGGTCCGATCCTGCAGGAGCTGGTCGAACGCCTTCCCGGAATGGTAAAATTGCTATGGGGCCTTCATAGTCTGACGCTAAAGACTGTGACACTAGAAGAGTTCGGTAAGTGGATGAAACAAATAAAAAACGCGTCACTGATAGTTACAAAACCTACCTCCACTTATCGCTCGCCCCACGAGGAAAAAAAGCACGTCGCACGGATCAACGTTCATACCGTGGGAGACTCCAAAGCGAAGCAGGTGAAGACGCAATGTCCGTGCGAGGAAGGCAATTGCATGTCGCTACTGCAATGCGAAGCTTTCTGGGCCATGCCGGTTACCGAAAGGTGGGAACATGTGAAAAGAAACAAGCTGTGCAAGAGCTGTCTCAAGTTTCACTCTTCAGCCTGCCGGATCATACAACCCTGTGGTAAAGGAGGCTGCACACTCAAGCATAATCGAGCACTCCACTCCACGGGTGAATCGAAACCTCGACCGGAAGTAGCCCAAATGACACACCTAGCAGAAGGAGGCGCCTTGCTGAAGTACCTTCCGATTAAGATACACGGACCGGGTGGAAGCTTAAGTACATTTGCCTTGCTCGACGACGGTTCTAAAGTAAATCTGATCGAGCATGATTTACTAACAGAAATTGGTCTGGAAGGTCGACCAGGACCTATGTGTCTTAAATGGACGGGCGGTCAGCAGAGAACGGAGCAGGGATCAGTAGAGCTAGCCATCGAGGTATCCGGCGCCGGACCAGAGGATAAAAAGTACTGGATACCTAGCGTACGCAGTGTCGACAAATTGGATTTGTGTTCGCAATCTGTGAGCATGAAGAAACTGGTGAGCAGATATCCTCATCTGTCGGCGGCGCCAGTTGCATCATATCACAGCGCAAAACCACGGATCCTAATCGGAAGTTCCAGTGCCTTCCTAATGCGCCCGCTGCAGGCAGTGGAAGGAGCGGCGGAGGAGCCAATAGCAATCGAGACCCGCCTGGGTTGGGTACTATCCGGTAGCTGCGGCCTACGAGGTGGACAGCCTCAACAGCTAAGTGTTAACCACATCAGTCTGTGCGAATGTGACGACTTGGAAGCTCGCATGGATGTCGCGCTGAAAGAAAGTTTCGAATTAGAAAGTCCGAAATATACTAATTCTCGACTTCTTTGCAAAAACGAGCAGCGGGCAACAGATCTTCTCCACAGCTTGACCAGATTAGCTAAAGATCGCTTCGAGACAGGACTGCTCTGGCGATTTGATGATGTCAAGCTCCCCAATAATCGTTCAATGGCCTTCATGGCGTATTGACTGCCTTGAACGACGTATGGAACGCGAACCATTCTTGCGCGACAGGATGAACCAAATTATCTCAGACCACCTGGGAAAAGGTTACATTCGGAAGCTGCTGGAAAGCGAAAAAGTAACAAAGCACCCTCGCACCTGGTACCTTCCGATCTTCCCAGTGGTCAACCCCAACAAGCCAGGCAAGGTTCGCGTAGTGTGGGATGCTGCTGCGTCGGTGAATGGCGTTTCACTTAATTCCATGTTGCTGTCAGGACCGGATCTTCTCGTTCATCATCACGTGTTCGAACTTCACGTGTTCGTGGATGCCGGCAAAGATGGGTTTGGAGCGGTTGCCTACTTCCGATTCCAGGCAGGTGAAGGGATAGAGGTAGCTCTGATCGGAGGACGAACCCGAGTAACTCCGCTTAAGTACGTCTCCGTTCCCCGGCTGGAGCTACAAGCAGCAGTCATCGGGCTCCGGCTAGCAAAAGCCCTCAGCGAAAGTCATCGTATCCCAGTTCACCGAAGGATATTCTGGACGGATTCTAGGGACGTGCTGTGCTGGATCAACTCCGATCATCGGCGCTACAGCACGTACGTAGCGCAGAGAGTTGGCGAAATATTGACTGACTCTAAACCCGACGAGTGGCAGTGGGTTTCGACTAAGTCGAATATCGCTGACGACTGCACCAAATGGTCCAAGCTGGACCAACATCTTACAACCAGCCGCTGGTTTGCTGGACCATCATTCCTACATAGACCACAGGACGAGTGGGAAATAGAAAGGATGACGCACCTGACAACGGAAGAAGAGAAACGCCACACCGTCACCGTGCATCAAGCCGTCGAGCCGTGCATCGAGTTCGATCGCTTTTCTCGCTGGACAAGGCTTCATCGGTCAGTCGCGTTAGTTTGGCGCTTCATCATGAACTTACGTGCACCGGAAGCCGCTCGTGAGCGCGGCCATCTAACTCACACGGAATTGCAATTGGCCGAAGTATCGATCATCAGAGAGGCACAACGGCAAGCGTTCCCAGAGGAATATCACCGCCTCAGCGAAACATCACAAGCTAAAAAGGGTGAAAAAATAATTGAAAAATCAAGTATTCTTTACCGAAGGAGCCCATATATGGACCAAAAGGGAATACTTAGGGTAAAAGGCCGGATTGATGCTTGTCAGCAAGTAGACGAGGAAACCAAGCGGCCAATCATTCTCCCAAAGAACGGTCATCTCACGGACCTAGTGATCGATGATTACCACCGCCGCTACAGACACGCCAATCATCAGACCGTGATGAACGAGGTTCGGAAAAAATATGATATAGCGGCGTTGCGGAGTGCCTGTCATCGGGTAAGAAGCAAATGCATGTTTTGTAAAGTTCGTAGTGCTCTACCCGACCCTCCAATGATGGGCGACTTACCCACCGCGCGACTGGCAGCCTTTTGCCGCCCGTTCTCCTTCACCGGGATCGATTATTTCGGACCGATGACAGTGGTTAACGGCCGAAAAACAGAAAAGCGCTGGGGAGTTCTGTTTACATGCCTGACGGTCCGGGCAATCCACATCGAGGTGGTTAACTCACTTAACACATCATGCTGCATCATGGCACTAAGAAACTTCCTCACGCGCAAAGGGACCCCGATAGAGATCGTTTCCGACAGGGGCACTAACTTTAACGGCGCAAGCCGTGAGTTGAAGGAAGCGATTGACAAGGTGAACATGGATCAGTTGATCGACGAGATAAACCTCCGTGATACTAAATGGGTTTTTAACCCACCAGCATCACCACATTTCGGCGGCGCATGGGAGCGGCTAGTGCAGTCAGTGAAGAAAACACTGAATAATATCCAGCTGACACGAACACCAACGGATGCTACCCTCGTTAACTGGTTGACTGAAGTGGAGCACATAGTCAACTCACGCCCGCTAACCCACGTACCTCTGGATAGTGAGGAAGATGAACCCCTGACCCCGAACCACTTTCTACTGGGCTCATCATCGGGAGTAAAACCGCTAACCACATTCGACGATGCGCCGGAAGCACTACGGAACAACTGGAAAGCCTCACAGCTACACGCCGATAAATTTTGGAAGAAATGGGTGTTATCGTACCTGCCAACACTCACCAGACGAACGAAATGGTTTGGCAAAGTAAATCCACTGAAGGAGGGCGACGTAGTGGTTGTTGTAGACGACAATTTACCACGAGGATGCTGGCCGAAGGGAATTATCGTAAAGGCTGAACTATCAAAGGATAAACAAGTTCGACGGGTACACGTGCGGCTAGCGAGCGGAAAAATACTAGAGAGGCCGGCTGTCAAAATAGCGCTGCTCGACATCGGACCGACGGAAAGTGCTTGAGCTATTTCAAGCACTTGGGGGGCAGTGTTGTGTATTGCAACGGTCCGATCGAAATAGTTCTAATGATGACATAAAGAGGGCGCTGCGGGATCGCTCCCATAGATCGCATAGAGTCGGTGCAGTGGCGCGTAGGCGTATGAGTGAGGGCGGACAGCGGCGATCACAGCTGATCGGGAATGGGGCAACGCCCGATCCCGAAACTCGGCTAAAAGGTCAAGGGCCGAGGTTGTCGCGTGACGCATGCGAAAGCGATAAAAGATGCACCGGAGATGACAAACGGGTCTTTCATTTCGGGCAGCGGAGAAAGTACGTTTAATTTTTTAACTCTTTAAAATAAAATAGAAGTGTTCAAGAAAGACGTGTGTCTAATCTCTCCTGCCGGCGGAAAGAAAGCCTGTTGCGTTGCAACAATATTCTAACAAACAACATATGTGGTTGTGGGAAATAATTGATCGACAATAATTACGTCCTCCGCGCGATCATACGATAAGCGCATATTGATGATGTCCTCCGTGCGACCATCAAATATGCGAATCCCCTCCACGACCCGGAAGATCGTGTGACGTGCCGGACCGCGTGCTGGAATGTCAGCTTATCACCGCCCTGGAGGCAGAAAATGTCACGCGACGCGTAAAAATGTTGTAAACCCCGCTGGTTTGGCGCTGGTTTGGCGCTGGTTGTGACACGCAACCAGCGGGTCTGAGATGCCCTCGTGGGCGATTTTGCGCATGCGCATGGGTCAGTAATGGCGGCCCCCGAGTACCCTGTGTAGTGATGGTCATCATGCAAACATAAGTCCGCCAGTTCCATACATTGTTCACAACATATATTTATTTTCTGTTTAATTGATTAACGACGCTAATATACACTATTCTTAATATTAAAATTCACTTAATATCACTAAACACACAAAATAACACTGGAAATGTGATCCGGCCAAGTTTAACGCGATTCCGAGGTACGCCGTCGGACCCACATAGGTCAAGTGGTAGCCAAAACCAACTCCATACAAAACAGCTCCTGCAAATAAAAAGAGATATAAAACACTTAACATGGATAAATAATATAACATATGATAAAATACTCATCTTTTTCCGTTTTCCACCGATGAATTCCTCGAGATCGGATCGGACGCCAGCAGCAGCAGTACCTCACCATGCGGAAGAGTAGCGATGTAAACAACACTACAACTTCCAATTTCGGGCCGAATATGAACCGCAAAGCAAGCCCACGTACAAAATCTTCACTCTTAACGATAATGATCACTAAATAACACTGAAAACATCACTATTTTACGCACTTTATTATCACTGCACTCGACGCGTACCAAGCGGTCACGGCGGCTGCCATCACTGAACGCTCCCCTGACAGCTTGACTGTGAGCTTGGGTTTGAGACTATGGTGGTCAAAAATAAGTGTGATCGTTGAACAGAAATCGCGTGTGGCGAAAGTTTATCTGTCCTAAAATTGTTTTAATTTGATAATGTTTTTTTTGTACGGGGTTGAGGTTTCGCCTATTCAACAATTGCATGAAAAATCGGTGATAAAAATAATTTATCCACCCGCAATAAACTTTGTCCACAGGACAACCAAATCCCACAATGATGTAGGCGGTTTCGCTTGGCACGGAGCGATTGAAAATCTGGTCGAAGTGTGAATTTGATTTTCATTGTTATTTTCAAATACATGGACGTAAATCATATTGAAAATGATGGAATCGAACGCATAATCTCTTTTCTATGTTTATTTCCGTTGTAAAATGTGCTGAAATCATTTCAAGTGCATTATGGACATGCTTTTTAAGTACGTTTAATCTGATTAGTTTTATAATAAGTTTGAAATTGAACCAACTAAGTTTGAATGACCAACAAGGTCATTGATCAAATCGACATTATTTCTTTAAGTTTGGCAAAAATGAAAACTATTTCAAAAATTGACTAAGTCCCAAAAGAGCGAGTACGAAAGTCCGGGGTCGAAGGTGGGAGTAGGATGGCCTGCTAAGCGTATCAACGGTGTTGCACATCGTTTGAAAAGTGTGGGCCAATGAGGGGTGGAAACGGATGGAGACGGGAGAAACGTAGACGTGACATGGAATTTTGAGTTCCCGCTGCCACCTGGGCGCGTGCCGGTACGTCACAAGAGAGAGTGCGTGGGAGAGCTTTTGCTACTGGCAACTCTCCCACGCGTAAGCAAGTGGAGGGGGGGCGTTCTAACTATAAAACCGACGATCAACGGATCGACGGCCTCTTTTTTCTGTTTTCGCTTGCTTTGATAAGCCACGTCAACTTCGTGAAAATAAAGCTCTTAGCAAAGAAGTATAAAATTGATATTTTATATTGACTCCCGCTACGTGCAGTTTGGCTCCCGTGCCTTGCTTCCGAAAACCCTGCCGCTTCAAAACGCCGCGTGATTGCTAGTATTCGTGCTTCGTGCCGGTTTTTCGCTCCGTGCGAACAGAACTTACGCTCACGCTGATCCATTGGTGACCCCGACGTGATTTCGTGAAAAGTGCAAAAGTGCAAAATTCTGTCTCGACATTACGTTATGAATAACGATAACGAAAGCAACGTGGCCGGGGCCTTGCGGCTACTTACCGCCCTAGAGGGCAGCGTAAAGGAGGTGGCCGCAAGCCTCGATGCGAAAATGAAACCGGAGGTGGCCGCCGTGAAGGTGGACATCTTGGCGTCCCTGTGGCGGGACGGGAACGCCGCGCTGATGCGCGTCGAAAGTGTCACCGGCCCCCATCCGCGCAGGGGCCCCTTCACGGAGGCTTATGCGGCAGCCATGGCGGCTGCAACCAAGCGCCGTGAGGGAGCCGCCTCCAAGCCGTCCATTTTGGACACCACGGTGGCGGGGCAGCCATCGCGAGCAGACCACCTGCCTCGCATAGAACTGCCCAAGTTCGAGGGTTCGCCCTCCGAATGGCCCGCGTTCTCGAGCCGATTCGAGAAGCGCGTGGCTGGGCTTACGGAGGACTCCGATAAGTTCGCCTTCTTGGTAAAGTGCCTCGAGCGGTGCGACATCGCGAGGCATAGTTGTGAGGCATTCGAAAACGCTGGAATGCCGTTCACGCAAGCTTTGGCCAAGCTGGAGGAGAGGTTCTACAAGAAAAGAGTGGCATTTATGGGCCACATTCGAAGGATTGTAGAACTGCCACGGATGAGTGCCCCATCGGCGAACGCGCTGATGCGCATCATCGACGTGGTGGAGACGGCCGTGGCCTCCGCCCGCCAGATCGCCGATGCTGACGACTCCACCTCCGTGGTGGAAGACGGGCTGATTGTCGCGCTCGTAATGGAGAAGCTGGACGCTGACACCATTGCGAGCGTGACACGGCGAGCGGACCAGCATCTCATCCCTACGTGGGTTGAGCTGCGTGGGGAGCTGGACGGCTTGGCAAACAAGATCTACTACCAGCCCAAGCGCAAAGAGGATACGGCGGTCAGGACGGATCGAGCGCGTGGAACAAACCAGCGAGCAACACGGACGGTGCTGACTGCAACCGACGCCCCGAAGCCCGCTGTCATCGCCCCCAAGCCTGCGCGGAAGGCATCGGCAACCCAGCCAGCCGTTGTTCCCACCAGCAACATTGCAAAGGTAAGCAAGGGGGGTCAGAGGGCTGGGACGCGGCGGTGTTACGCGTGCGACGAGGCGGGCCACATCACGACCGTGTGCCCAGAACTGCGCGCGCGGTCCGTAATGCAATCCATTAACTACATTATGGACCGCCGAAAGTGCATGAATTGCTTTTCGAAGGAACATCCGGCCAATTCATGCCCTAGCGAGCGGAGGTGCCAAGTGTGTGGCAAGAAGCACCACACCATGCTGCACGCACACCCCAAGCTAACATAGGAATGACTTGCTGGCTCCGTGCCCTCACGCGCCCGCTTCGGGCCTCCCCGCTCCAGTCTAGTACCTCGCCGCTCCCGCTTCGTGCCTCGTGTGTGCTCCGTGCCTCGCCGTTCCCGCTTCGTGCCCCGTGTGTGCTCCGTGCCTCCTCGTGCTACCGCGCCGCCCAGTGCCTGCTGCCTGCCGCCTGTTGCCCGCGCCGTGCCGAGTGACTCCAGCTTCGTGCCTCGCCGCTCCCGCTCCGTGCCTCCTCGTGCTACCGCGCCGCCCAGTGCCTGCTGCTTGCCGCCTGGTGCCTGCGCCGTGCCGAATGACTCTAGCTCCGTGCCTCGCCGTTCCCGCTTCGTGCCCCGTGTGTGCTCCGTGCCTCCTCGTGCTACCGCGCCGCCCAGTGCCCGCTGCTTGCCGCCTGGTGCCTGCGCCGTGCCGAGTGACTCTAGCTCCGGGCATCGCCGCTCCCGCTCCTTGCCTCTTCGTGCTGCCGCAACGCCCAGGGACTGTCGCCTGCCGCCCGGTGTCCAAGGTTTGCCAAGTCATGCAAGCTGTGTACAGGTATGTGCCCACTCTGTTCCTTTTAACATCACCGTGCCGCTCAGTTCCTGCTCCGTGCCTCCTCGTGCTACCGCGCCGCCCAGTGCCCACCACTTGCCGCCTGGTGCCCGCGCTGTACCGAGTCGATCCAGCTACGTGCATCGCCGCTCCCGCTTCGTGCCTCTTCGTGCTGCCGCGCCGCCCAGTGCCTGCCACTTGTCGCCTGGTGCTCGCGCCGCCTCTCGGTCCTGCTCCGTGCCTCCTCGTGCTGCCGCGCCGCCCAGTGCCTGCCACTTGCCGCCTGGTGCTCGCGCCGTGCCGAGTCGTCCCCGCTACGTGGATCGCCGCTCCCGCTTCGTGCCTCCTCGTGCTACTGCGCCTTCCAGTGCCTACCTCTTGTCGCCTGGTGCTCGCGCCGCCTCTTGTTCCTGCTCCGTGCCTCCTCGTGCTGCCGCGCCGCCCAGTGCCTGCCACTTGCCGCCTGGTGCTCGCGACATCCCGAGGAAATCCCGCTCCGTGCTTCGTTCCGGCTCCGTGCATCATCGTGCTTGTCCTGCGCCTCGTCCTGATGAATCCACCCCACAGGATGGTAATGACCCCCCTTCGGGCGCCAATTCATCGAGTGATCCTGCTGCCGATTCTTGCCAATCAAGACGTGCCTCGGTTGACATTTCACCAACGGAAGACATCCCGCTACTGGACAACTACGTGCTACTCGCTACGGTCGCGATACTCATCCAGGACAACATGGGGATGTGGCAACGGATCCGATGTGTGCTCGATTCCGGCAGCCAGATCGAGGCAATCACCAAGAACGCGGCCAAACGTCTTGGGTTAGGGATGCTACCCGCACGATTGACGCTGAGTGGCGTGGGAAGTAAAATCCCGATCACTCAACAAATACGGGTGAAGATTATGTCTACTGACGACAATTGAGCCGACTTATACGAACAGAGTTGTCTAGCTACGTCCGTCGATGACTTGAAGGAGATCCTTGAACGATTCTGGAGAATCGAAGAACTCCCAAATGATGCCGCCGACTCCACGGTTTGAACGGACGATATGTCGTACAAATTCCCTTACGGGGGGAGCTAAACCAGCTAGGAGATTCAATGGGGCAAGCAAGACGCCGCTTGCTAGCCCTAGAAAGACGTCTCGCCAGCCATGAGCCCACCTACGCAGAATATCGAAAGTTCATGCGAGAGTACCAAGAGCTGGGCCACATGTGCCCAGTATCAACGGAGGAGCTCCCCAAAGTACGCTACGTGATTCCCCACTCCTGCGTGGTCAAGCCAGATTCGACTACCACAAAACTACGCGTTGTGTTCGACGCCAGCGCGAAATCGACGACGGGAATCTCGCTGAACGACCTCCAAGCCGTAGGACCCGTGATCCAGCCTGACTTATTCCGAATCTGGCTAGATTTCCGTACTCAAACCGTGGTGGCAACTGCCGACATCGTGAAGATGTACCGTCAAGTATGGGTATCCGAGCCCGACACTTGGATGCAATGCATTCTGTGGCGCGACAAGCCAAAGGACACGATGCAATTATTCAGACTCCTCACTGTTACGTACGGTGAGGCTGCTTCGTCTTATTTGGCTTGCAGGGCGTTGTTCGAAGCCGGGGAGGAAGTGCGGACTTCCGATCCCCAGACAGCTGACGCCATCCAATCATCGTTCTACGTGGACAAGCGTCGAGCGAGCACTCAACATACGCGGGATGCCATTGCGAAAGTGGGCATCCAACTCACCAGAGATCACCAGCAAAATCCCGATGGAACATCGCGATACAACTTTACAGATTGGTGAGAAGCAGGCCATCAAGTTGCTCGGCCTGGCTTGGTGCCCTACAGAGGATACGTTCCAGCTCGTAGTCCAAGATGAGTTCTACGAGCCTTTGGGTTCATTGGAGAAACGACGTTTAGCATCCAAAGTTGGCAAGCTGTATGATCCTATCGGGATCCTCCAACCAGTGATAGTCACCGGAAAGATTCTGCTACAAGACCTCTGGCGAGATGGCTTCGGATGGGATGAAGCCGCATCTCCTCGCATGATCGAAAGCTGGAACGGATTCGCCAGCCACCTGCCGCTTCTCAGACAGCTCCCAATCCCAAGGATGGCGCTGCCCAGCGAACCTCAGGACGCGATCATGTACGGCTTCAGCGACGCTTCTACGAAGGCTTTTGGATGCGCCATTTACCTTCGCTTTCTGGACGGTGAAGGAAACCCGCAATCTCGGTTGCTGTGCTCCAGGTCGCGACTGGCACCCATCGAAGAGGTGACTTTGCCGCGACTCGAACTGCAAGGAGCTCTGCTCCTAGCTCGCTTTTATGCCAAAATAAAGGACGCCTTTGGCACCCGGATAAGCCAAACCCGTTGGTGGACTGACTCTCAGGTGGTACTGGCTTGGATACGTTCCGATAACACCAAGTGGGGAGTCTACGTTAAGAACCGGGTGGAGAAAATTCACGCTGCCACGAATCGTCTGGATTGGAGCTACGTGCCGACGAAACTCAACCCAGCAGACCTCGTGGCCAGAGGACTTCCTGCCAACAAGCTCATAAACAGCGAGACTGCGAGTTTTTGGCTGAACGGACCGAGTTTCATAGTCAATGATGAAAGGCCAGTTATGCCTCAACTAAACTACGTGACTGCGTTGGAGGAAGCTGTCGACGCTCCTCTATTGTTGACGGCCATGGTGGGGAACGATTGTGATGACTTATTATCCCAGTACAAGCACCACAACTCGTTCATCATGACAAGACGACATTTCGCGTGGCTCGGTAGAGCAATCTTCAACTTACGCGCACCCAAATCCTCCGTGGAGAAAAAATCAGGACCCCTTCAACTCGACGAATTGGAGTACGGACTCCAACTGATAGTACGGGTGATGCAAGCTACGTGCTTTCCCAATGAGGTCAAGGAGATGCAAGACTCCGGGTCAGTCGCTCCCAAGGGTTCGATGCAGCATCTCGACCCGATAGTAAGGGATAAGATCATCTGTGTGCGGGGACGACTAGGAAACTCAGATCTGGCTGACGACGCCAAGGCACCTTTCCTAGTACCAAAGTCGCATCCCTTCTCCCGTGTAATCATCCGCCATTTGCACGAGCACAACTTCCATGCGGGAACTGAGCTGATCATGGCCGAATTCCGTGCGAGATTCTGGATGCGAGACCTGCGGAGAACAGTCGTCGGGGTAATCTCGAGATGCGTAATTTGTGCCCGAGCGCGCCCAAGACAATATTCCCAGCAGATGGGACAGCTGCCGTCTGCTCGCGTCAACGTGTCTCCGGCCTTCACCCACACTGGCGTGGACTTGTGTGGCCCCTTCGAAGTCGTTTCAAGTGCTCGATCAGGCAAGCGTAGAACGGTCTACGTTTGTATCTTCGTGTGCTTCACTACCAAAGCCACACATTTGGAGGTAGTGGAAGATCCGCCAACATCGGCATTCATCTCGGCTTTACTGCGATTCGTGTCGCTACGTGGACACGATCTACTCGGACAACGGCCGCAACTTCGTGCGAGCGGCCCGATAATTGAGTCTGCTTCGCAAGACTCACAACAATCGGGAATTCAACTCATTCACCACTCCTGCCCCGCTTGGAGACGATGACACGGCCGGTGTCAAAACTCGCTGGAAGCGAGTCCAGAAACTCGCTCAGCAATTCTGGTCCCGTTTGCGAACTGAGTACCTTGCTCAGCTACGTTGTAGTGCGAAGTGGACGAAACGCACTACAAACTTGCAGACGGGCCAGATCGTACTAGTCGGTGATGACAACCTACCCGTTGGACGATGGCCCATGGGCCTGGTCGTCAAAACCTACGTGGGACCCGACGGCGTCGTACGTGTCGCTGACATACGAACAAGCAGCGGCATCTACAAGCGCAACGTGAGGCTGTTGGCCCCCCTCCCGGTTGAGGCCGCTGAAACGGAACTATCCAAGGAGCATTCGGACGCACCTGACTCTTCCGTACCCGACGCAGCGCCAAACGAACAACTTGAGGTAGCAGCAGCGCAGTGTCCTCCTGACTCGACTCCTGGCTACGTGCCGCCGATGACCCCAGAGCTTGAGGACGACCCTCCACCTACGTGCGGAATTTGGGACGGTCGCCTGCGTCCCAAAGGGGGGAGGAATGGTTGTGGGAAATAATTGATCGACAATAATTATGTCCTCCGCACGATCATGCGATAAGCGCATATCAATTATGTCATCCGCGCGATCATGCGATAAGCGCATATTGATGATGTCCTCCGTGCGACCATCAATATGCAAATCCCCTCCATGACCCGGAAGATCGTGTGACGTGCCAGACCGCGTGCTGGAATGTCAGCTTATCACCGCGTGCTGATACGTCACATGAGAGAGCGCGTGGGAGAGCTTTCGCTACGGGCAACTCTCCCACGCATAGGGAAGTGGAGGGGAGCGATGAAACTTATAAAACCGTCGATCAACGGATCGACGGGCCTCTTTTTCCTGTTATCGCTCGCTTGATAAGCCACGTCGACTTCGTGAAAAATAAAGTAAAGAAGTATAAAGGTAATATCTATTTCGACTCCCGCTACGTGCAGTTTGGCTTCCGTGCCTTGAATCCGAAAACCTCGTGCCGCTTCGTGCCGCCGCGTGATCGTCAGTGTTAGTGCTTCGTGCCGGTCTTTCGCTCCGTGCGAACAGAGCTCACGCGCTCACGCAGTTCCAACTCCTTTTGGATCAAAAATTGAAAAATATAAATCGTAGCTCGGGACGAGCACGGGAAAGAGTAGCTCGGGACGAGCACTCGAAAGCGCAGCTCGAACGAGCAAATTAGCTCATGCTCAGGAGGAGCAGGAAGGAAAGTAAATCGTAGCTCGGGATGAGCACGGAAAAGAGTAGCTCGGGACGAGTACTCGAAAGCGCAGCTCGGGACGAGCAAATCGAGCAGAACGAAAAATGAATCGTTGCTCGGGATGAGCATGGACAAGCGAAGCTCGGGACGAGCAAATTGTCGCGAACTCAGGAGGACCAGAGAAGGAGTGGATTATCTTATTTCGCTCGGGGTGAGCCGAGGTACCGAGTATACCTCGAATTTCTCGGGAAACGTGTCGACGACTTACTGGAAGAAGTGACTGAGCAAGACACTTTATTCTTTTATTCTTTATTATATTATTTATTAACTCGCTAGGGTAGTTTTTCCTGTGGAGTGCTAAACAGAGTTTTTGTTGTTTTTTCTTGCTTTTTTTTCCTCTCATATTGAGTGATTACAGACATTCTGAAGAATTTTTTTTCCAACATTCGAAACCAACCTACCGCAAACATGTCGAGTATCAGCAAATTCGTCCATGCCCCAGAACATAACAGCGTAGACGGGAGCGATGAGGAGAATAAAAAGGATTTGGGGAAGTTTGTAAGTCCAATTGACTCGGGTTCGGATCAGGAAAACCAGGAGCTGCGTCGCAAGGTTCAAGAGCTGGAGAAAACCATTGCCGGCCTTGTAGGCTCTCGGGCATCTGCCCCAACGACTTTGCCTTGCGAGAGCAACCCGCCAAGCATCCGATGGGACAGTATCAAGCTGTTTCCCAAAGGGATACCGGCTAACAAAATGTGGGAAGCATGGACAAAGTTTTTTGATAACTTCGAGATCGCGGCGTCGCTTTCGAACGCGAATGATCCGGTGCGACGGTTCCAGCTCCTGTACCTCTCCATCGGAGACGAACTGCAGGGGATAGTTCGTGCGGCAAAGTTACGGCCTACCTCTGATGCCGCCGATTGCTACTCGGAGTTCATGCACAACCTCGAAGGGTACCTCAAGACTCTAACGGACACCTCGGCCGAACACGACTCATTCTCGTCAATGCAGCAGGAGAGAGGGGAATCAGCCCTCAGTTTTCACGCAAGGTTGAGGGAAAAGGTCTGGCTCTGCGGGTAAAGTCCGTCTGATCAAGACCGATTCGTTCGAACGCAACTCCTGACGACACAAATTTTATAGTCCAGTCAGCGACGCGTGATGAAGCGCAACAACCCGACCCTTTACCAGTGGAAGACCCTAATATCATGGCTGTATCGCGTAGCTCGCCTCGCTACCCTAGAGGGAGCCATAAGAATAACTTCGGACGGGATAATGAAGTGGAATCAAAGCGTTTCCGGAGCAATGCAATGTTTTCGAAAAGTCGACCCGAGAGATGCTCGAGATGCGACCGAACAGAACATATTGGCCGTCTGTGTCCAGCGTTGAACAAGACGTGCAACTCCTGTGGAGTGCGTGGACACTTCGCTGCAACTTGCCGCAGGAAGCGGATCAATGCTGTGGAGGAAAACGGCTCCGGATCAAGATTTTCCCAGTCCGAATTCCCCCGTTCGCCTACAGGGGCTGTAGATCAAAAGCCTCAGCAGGTGTACGCCCTCTCATTTGAGGAGGTCTTGGTTGACTGTGCAATCAACACATCGGAACCAATTAGGTTCCTTATTGATTCCGGAGCGATTCCGTCAATGGTTTCACGACTTGCGTAGTCGTGAAACAGGATATTTTCTTAAAAAGTTTAAAAAACATATAAACCTTACCTTCCACAAAATTGTCTGAAAAACCAAACTCCTCAATTTGCATAAATCGGTCAGAGATACATGCGAATTGACCATTGCAGTCCATGGTTTCCCTGTCTCTTTCTCGCACTGTCAATTTCTTCTCACTTTTCCGATGTTGTTATTGTCTCTGCTTTCTGATGTGCGTAGGATTCACACGTTCGTCGTGTTTCTCGTTCGGTCGTGAATTGCTACGGCGTTGCTTTCTTTCTGCAGCTGACTCCGAGAAAAATCAGTGAAATTAATGAATGGCGTTATTAATCAGTGAAATTAATAATTGTTCGTGCAATCGATGAGGTTTGTGTGTGCTCATCAGTTGCACTTTTTTGCGTGGGACGGTGTCTTCGAAGGGCTCTTCGTACATACCGAAACAACGGTGACTGAAGCGCATAGTGGTAGTGGTGTCGTGCTCGTCGCAGTTATGAAGATGAAAAATCAACCAATGTTGTCACAGCACCGTGCATCTGCGATGGCGGGTGCAAGACGCTGACTGAGTGCTGGGCGTACTGGCAGCTGGTGGTGTCACAGATGGAATCACGTACGAGCCAACGGAAACTGCCGATCGTGTCTGAAAATGCACAAAGGATCGTGCAGGGATTCCAAGTCGTGCGGCAGGGACGGATGTACGACGAAGCATCATAGATCGCTGTATGAAGGCACTCGACAACCTAACCAGCAGACAACTGAACCAGCAGCGCTTGCCGAAGGTGATGGTGTGCCCTATCCCGTACCCAGAGAGCGTAAGTTTACCAATCTGCACTCGACGGATACGTCCTCTGTGCTTTTACGATACGTCCCGGTAACGCTCCACGGGAACGGCAAGAAAGTTGACGTCCTGGCCTGCCTCGACGAGGGCTCATCAGTAACCCTAATGGATCACACGCTGGTCGAGAAACTCGGACTAAAAGGGTCCCCGAAACCACTTCACCTCTCCTGGACCGGCGGACAAACAAGAGAGGAGGAAAGTTCAGCCGAACTTTCCATTCTCGTGGCCGGCTCCAGCAACGCAGGCCAGCACCACGAGTTAGCAGCGGTGCGCACGGTATGTAGTCTGGCCTTACCACCACAGTCGTTCAACTAAAGGGAGATCGTAGCACGGTACCAGCATCTTAGGAAAGTACCGCTGCAATCGTACCAACGGGAGTCTCCTCGGCTGCTTATTGGCATGGACAACTACCGTCTGTAGAAGGAGCGCCTAACGAGCCAGTAGCCACTAAAACCCGACTCGGCTGGGTGGTTTCTGGCTGCGGCAGTTCTTCGTTTGGCCTGCTTTAGTTCCACCTCGATTTCCATCTTCTCCAATTCGGAATCCAAAGATCCCACCGTCTCGTACATTGCGACACAGCGAGGGGAAAGGGAGGGGTACACTTACCGTTCGAAACGATGAAATTCACACACACAAGTCAAGACAACGTCAGCGCATACATTGTGGACAACGCCATCGCATACATTGTGGACAACGCCAGCGCATACATTGTGGATCAGCATTCGATTATCGCGACGCGGCCCCCGGACCACCACATTATGCTGAGATTGCAGATTCCCGCAGTGACGCGGACCACCTACAATCTGAAGACCGTGAACCAACGATCCAGATCGGGAACCGATCATTAGTTGGTATCCAGCATCCAAACCGATAGTTAGATATTAACCCGCACTTATGTTGTAGGAAATAAAGTTTAACTTTTTATTAAAAATCCAACAAGAGCAGCAGTGCGTTAACTGGCCCCCGAATAGGGACCACGCTATGTGAAATTAAGTACAAGTGAAAGTGAAAGTAACCACGCTAGAGTGATAGTTACCACCGAATCCCAAACTTAAAAAGACTTTCCTGATCGCCGAGTGCAGCCGTGTAAAAAGGATCCCGAGTCACCTGTGCAGTTAGCAGCTCACACAGGACAAAAAGGAGCCATCCATTACACCGAGAAGGAAGTCATTCACAGCCGGTTTTCCAGAAACTAAACTACGCCTGCTAGAGGAGCAGTAAAACACAACGCCCGTCAGAGGAGCATCATAAATCATAAAACCATCACCCAATACAGGATGCGTATGGTACTGTAAGTAACAAAAAAAACAGTACGTAAAAATTGTGAAACAAAAATCAAGTGATTACAAAAACGCGATTAACAAATACTAAGTAAAATTAGTTCTGTAAAGGGTTGGATCCGACGCCTCCTGAAGGCTACTATAGGCTCTCCTCCCCAACTCCTACTCAATACGTCCGCGACGTACAGAACGGTAACTTGTCGCCTAAATATCCAAGCTTGGGTACACGGGGAAACCCACCCCTTTGGGCGGATGGGCGGCAAAGGCTGAATTGAGAGGGGGAATGGACTGCTACTTGCTAGTAGTTCATCCCCGAGCGTCTGTTCTCCATGTTAGGAGCGGCTCGAACCAGCGTCTGTTCCCCATGTTAGGGGCGGCTGTACACCCTGTCCTGGCATCCTACGGGACGTAAAACAGCTAGGATGCGTTGTTCCACCGACGAGATAGGAGGCGGAGGGAGAGGCCTTGCAAGCCACCCTCTGTACAATTGCAACGAATAGTCACCACGAAGAATACCCGATTTGGACCAATCATGCCCGACCCACGCAACGAAAAAAGGACTACGATTGGAAACTCGGTACATGGAACTGCAGGTCTCTTACCTCACCCGGGAGTACCAGAATACTCACAGAGGAAGTGAGAGCCCGCGGCTTTGAAATAGTAGCACTTCAGGAGGTTCGCTGGAAAGGAGTCTCGGAGCGCCCCTACCGTAGCGATTGCATGATCTACCAGAGTGGTGGAGACAAGCACGAGCTCGGTACGGCGTTCCTTGTTATGGGTGCTATGAGGAAGCGTGTGATCGGATGGTGGCCGATCAACGACAGGATGTGCAGGTTGAGGATACGTGGACGCTTCTTCAACCTGAGCATTATAAATGTGCACAGCCCGCACCTTGGGAGCAGCGATGACGACAAAGACGCGTTTTATACGCAGCTGGAAAGGGAGTACGACCGCTGCCCACAACATGATGTGAAGATAGTCATCGGAGATCTAAATCCTCAGGTCGGGCGAGAGGAGGCCTATAAACCTACGATTGGTAGCTTTAGCGTCCACCAGCTAACCAACGACAACGGCCTCCGGCTCATCAACTTCGCATCCTCGAGGCACATGAACATCCGTAGCACCTTCTTCCAGCACAAACCTCGTTTCAGCTACACCTGGAGATCACCACAGCAGACATATTCCCAAATAGACCACGTTCTCATAGACGGAAGGCACTTCTCGGACATCATCGACGTACGTACGTACAGGGGCGCAAACGTCGACTCGGACCACTTCCTGGTTATGGTGAAGCTACGGCAGAAGCTCTGCGCTGTCAATACACTGCGTCACCGGCCTACCCCACGCCTAAACACGGATCGGCTGCGAATACCTGCTGTTGCCGAGGGCTACGCGTCAGCGCTTGGGGAAGCGCTACCGGACAACAACGCGACCGCCACGATGTCCCTCGATGACCACTGGCGTATGGTGGAGCGAGTCATCAGCAGCACAGCCGAGCAGACACTGGGCCATAAGCCTCTTAACCAGAGGAAAGAGTGGTTCGATGACGAGTGCAGGCGGGCACTATCCGAGAAGAACGCAGCGCGCGCCCGAATGCTGCAGCGCGAAACCCGTCAGAACGTGGAACACTACAAACGACTGAGGACACAGCAAACCCGGCTCTTCGAGAGCAAGAAGCGCCGCTTCGAGGAGTCGGATGAACAACTGTTGCAGCAGCTAACTCAGTCGGGGGAAACTCGCCAGTTCTACAGGATGTTGAAGAAGACACGAGGCGGCTACACGCCAAACGTCGCAATGTGTCGTGACGAGGAGGGCAACATTCTTACGGACGAGCGAGAGGTGATCGAAAGGTGGAAGTGCTACTTCAACGGACACCTGAACGGAGCGGAATTGGGGGAGTCCAGCAGCGGCGCAGGCAGAATTGAGCAGCACATTAGCCAGGAGGTAGATGACGAGGTGCTCCCACCATCCTTGGACGAAGTTACTAGTGCCATCAAGCAGCTGAAACAGAACAAAGCAGCTGGCAGCGATGGGCTGGTGGCAGAACTATTCAAGATGGGTTCGGTAGAGCTTGCCGTCAGTATGCACCAGCTAATTGTGAAAATCTGGGAGCAGGAAAGGATACCGGAAGACTGGAAGCTGGGTGTCATCCACCCAGTGTACAAGAAGGGTGACAGAATGGACTGTGCCAACTTTCGAGCCATCACAGTCCTCAATGCCGCCTACAAAATCCTATCCCAGATACTCTTCTGCAGACTCGCGCCCCTTGCTACAGATTTCGTCGGAAGCTACCAAGCTGGGTTTGTTGGAGGCAAATCCACCACCGACCAGATCTTCACTCTACGGCAGATCCTCCAGAAGTGCCGGGAGCACCAGATCCCGACGCACCACCTCTTCATCGACTTCAAGGCGGCCTACGATACCATAGACAGGAAGGAGCTATGGAAGACCATGCGGCAGTACAGCTTCCCCGAGAAGCTGGTTCGGCTGTTAGAGGCCACAATTTTTTTTTTTTTTTTTTGGACGAGGGTTCACATTGGCCTTGGTCCCGAGGGACCATGACCAACATTACTCCCTCCTCTGAGCCTTTCACCTTCCGTCACGCTGTGCACCTACACGGTAGAAGCGATGACGGAAGAGGCATCTGTCCCTAGGTTAAAATCTCAGTTTACGGACGCTGTGGCACGCAACTAACTCCTGAAGGGTGAAAGCGCGTGTCTCCAAAGGTGTAACAGGTACTACCCTGACTACCAGGGGCTATTTCCCAAGCCTAAGGCGACGGACTCGGCGCAATGCAACTTAAGCGGCTCAGAAGATCGATCCGACAGCTGACTTACATGACACCACTACCTCCTAAAAACCCGTAAATGGGACTTGAACTCAGGTTTACACCTCTGATCTGCGATCTTATGGCCCGCAAAATCGAGCTCCTGCTCGATCTACGTGCCGTCCCTCGTTCTGCACCCGCTGGTGCTTCCTTTGGCCTGGCTGGTCTTGTGCCAGGCCCTTGACAGGCCGGTTTCCGGTTTGACGAGACAATTGTCGCAAAGGTACCACCTTGGTGAGAGGATCCCCGGTGCATCCCCTATCGACGTATGGCAAGTCGCCCCATAGAGCTTTCCGTCACCTTCCTTCTGTGCGCTTTAGCGCCTGCACTTACGTGCCCGACTGTGCCACGAGCGTCGTCCGTTCTGCTGCTGGTCATGACTTTCGATGGTTGGCGGGTCCATCCTACTCGCCCGCCAGCAACCCCAGGAGAAGCACCACCAACTCCTTCGTAACCGAACGTCCACTCGCGGCCTGCGCATCGGTCTCAGTCCTGCGCCCCGGGAGGCGACAGAGCACATCTGGACTTCGACCTTTGCGACTTTTCGTGAAACTTCCAGGAGAGTGAATCCCTTCCGAAACACTCCCTATGTCTTCGCGGTCCTGTCCGCTGACATAGGGTCCATCCTAACCTCCCTCACTCGGAGAGGCTAAACAGACCAGAGGGCTAGGTATCTAAAACCAGGATTAAAGACACCTTACAAGGCCCGTTCCGTCTGCGGCACACTACCATAACCCCGGCCCAACGGGGTCATCACCCTGATAGTGCACGGGAGGGCGGATATCCCTCCCACCCAGATCTCTGTTCGTCACCCCTGTCTCCAGGGGGTCCAGTGGCGCCACGAGGAGGCCAGTATTCCAGGCGTTCACGCCGTCACATCGTTTGACCGGAGTGACCCCACATTGACTGCGAGCCCTTAGAGGCCACAATGGAGGGGGTGCTGTGTAAGGTTAGGATTTCGAACATGCTGTCGGATCCGTTCGAATCCCACCGGGGTCTGAGGCAAGGTGATGGACTCTCCTGCCTTCTATTCAACATCGCTCTGGAAGGTGTCATGAGAAGCGCGGGCTTCGACATCCGTGGCACGATTTTCACCCGCTCTCTCCAATTCCTCGGCTTCGCGGATGACATCGACATCATCGGGCGGAACACTAGGACGGTGTGCGAGGCGTACACCCGACTGAAACGCGAGGCCGCAAGGATTGGACTAATGATCAATGCGACGAAAACAAAGTACCTGCTCGTCGGAGGCTCTGACAGTGATAGAGCCAGGCTGGGGAGCAGTGTATCAGTGGACGGCGACGAACTTGAGGTACGAGGGTTGCCTTTTAAGTTTCGGGATTTGGAAAAACTGGTGATGCAATCTGTTTATTAACAATTTTATCGTAAAGTTTGACTTTTTTTAGGTTATTTGTTCTAAGAACGTTTTGACATACGAACGCTATTAGTGTTGTTAAAAAAATGTTTAAAGTTGCAATCGACACGAGTCTTTTTTGAGGAATTGACCAATTGCGTGGGCTCCAACGCGGACAAATTTTTTTGACAGTTAAATGTCCATGCAATATTAAGTATATGCTGGTCCCAGTAATACCTTAGGTTGTCTCTATCTCCGATAAGTCACATGACGATCTTGCAATATCCGTTCAAGCACAGCATCAATGTTTTTCAGAACAACAACTGATTTTGGACGACCTTCACGAAATTCATCTTGGAGTGAACTCCGACCACGATTTAATTCTCCAAACCATCGATAAATACTAATCATTGATGGAGCTTCATCGCCAAAAGTTGAATTAAGTTCATTCATACACTACTGCTGTGACAATTCACGTCGAAAGTAGCAAAAAATAATCGCACGAAAATGTCCACGACCAAATTCTACAATTTGGCGGACATTGACACTTTTAACATTTTTTTAACAACACAAGTAGCTCTCCTATGTCAAAATGTTCTGAGTACGTATAACCTCAAAAACGTCAAACTTTACGATAAAATTGTTAGTTGGTAGATTGCATCACCAGTTTTTTCAAATCCCGAAACTTAAAAGGCAACCTACGTAGTAGAGGAGTTTTGCTACCTCGGCACTGTCGTAACTCCGGACAACAACGTGAGCTGTGAAATCCGGAGGCGCATTGTTCAGGGGAATCGTGCCTACTATGGACTCCACAAACTCCTGCGGTCCAGATGGCTTCTCCCGCACACGAAATGTGTCATATACCGCACGCTGATAAGACCGGTCGTTCTCTATGGGCATGAATCCTGGACTCTGCTCACGGAGGACGCCAACGCCCTCGCAGTCTTCGAGAGGCGCGTGCTCCGGTCTATCTTTGGCGGTGTGTACGAGCAGGGCGTGTGGAGGAGAAGAACGAACCACGAGTTAGCTGAGCTGTATGGCGAGCCGGACATCCTGACGGTGGCGAAGGCCGGCAGGATTCGTTGGTTGGGGCATGTCATGAGGATGCCGGACTCATGCCCCACCAAGAAGGTGCTCACCAGCGACCCGCCCGGCACGAGACGACGAGGAGCTCAGCGAGCTCGGTGGATGGACCAAGTGGAGCAGAACCTGCGAGACATCGGATGCGACCGGGGTTGGAGGGCTGCAGCCATGGACCGAGCTACCTGGAGAACGATTGGTGACCAGGCCATGTCAGCACGACGTGCTCAACTGCGAGCGGGCCATTGAAGAAGAAGAAGAAGAAGAAGAAGTAAAATTACCTAGTGAAGTGAAAACGTGTTAAAACAAAAAAAATCCTGGAGGATCTTATCAATTCATTGCAATCTTTTTCCTTCAAAATGCCGAGACCAGACCTTGACCAAATTATATTAACCACATTGCCGCACTCGAAGCGTGCAATGTCGCCCCCACTCAAATCGATTATTCCGATCCACCGCTTTAGTTTACAAAGCCAGATGGAACAAGTGTAAATCCCGAAAGTTTTGAAAAAATCCCTGATTTGGTAAAGGATCTACCAAATTTTACTGGGGTTCCCAGCGAACTGAATGGCTGGTTGAATGTGTCAGTCAAGTCTTGAGTAGGTATTACAAACGTAAGTGCTGTAGTCCGCTAGCCTCGGTTTTCAACGCTGTCAAAGTCCCGTTGGGTGACGAAAACCGAGGCCAGCCTGTACATGAAAAACCAGTTTAACAGCTCATCTACGATGTATTGCTCAATGTTGATGTATAAATTGACTGGTAATTTCACGCTAAATAGAACAATTGCATGAAAAATCTTTCGAATGAAACTGTGTGCACCTGCAGTATTGCCCAGTCCAACGTGTCAGCTTAGACATTTTTTAATTAGCTTTAAATTGTTGGCTATATTTGCATGTTTGTTTCTTCGATTTTATTTCAAAGTTTGATTTTCTTGCAAATTTACTTCACGAACGTCAATATCTACTCGGAAAATATATCCGCGGTTAGTCATTGTCTGTGAATCAAATTCTTATTTGGCAAGTCAGGCTCACTTCGGGTCCGGCCTGGGTACAATCTAATGTGCACAGGAAAGGCACCTATACATCGACTATTTCACATGGACGTATTCAACACATGCACGAGAGAACTAATGTGTACATATACGATTGGCTAGTGCACTGGCAGAAGTGCCCACCCGTAAACAAAACTGATCGACTTTCCAACTGGATTTTGACTCTTGCTATTAAGAAAACTAGCGCTTCTTCACCATTCGTAATGAGGAGGGTATCATGAGACTGTGGTTAAGAGAACTGTTCTTATTTGATTAAAGATGCTCGTTTGTAGCAGCGGTGCACCAGCAGAAGTGCCCAGCGCAACGTTGTAAAGCGTTAAGTAGATTTTGAACGCAACTATTGCGGGTGGAAATTACAATACCATAACTAAACAAATAATTTTGTGATTCTTTTTAAAAATTCATGACTGTGCAGTGCACAGGTTGCTCAGGTGGACGAGACGCCACTGGTATTTGAGAATAAATGATCAGTCCAGTCAAGTCGGTCAAAAGGATAGCATGTTACAGTGTGATACAAAAAGCGCTCTAAACGTATTCAGGCACTTCAGCGATCAACTGAAATCGGTGAATGTAGTTCTTTACAACGATGAAGATCGAAGATAATAAACCCGTGTCATCCATGGCTGTCGGTGGTACACCAATGACGGTATTCGGCAGCATGGAGCAGTTTGTAATCGGAGAAAAATACGATGATTACGTCAAACGGTTCGAACAATTCTTTTGGGTGAACGATGTGCCAGACAGGAAAAAAGTGCCAATGCTAGTAACAATGGCAGGGCCATGTATGTATTCCGTTGCGGCACGAATCTGTGCACCAGATGATCCGTGTTCGAAAACATACGACGAGTGGGTGGAATTATTAAAAAAACATTTAGCACCAGCAGTGAATATCATGGCGGAAGGATACCGTTTTCGCAAGTGCGAGCAGCGAGCGGGTCAGCCTATTGTCCTATATAATAATTTTCCTTCCGAGGGTCGACCATGGCCCAACAAACACGCGCGCGAAAAGTAACCCTTATTCGAATGATGCCTGATTCAATGTCGCTACTAATTCAAAATCAGAAAAATGGGCCTGTTAAGCAAAACCGACCCTTCTGTGCGTTGTTGTTGGAATTTTGTGCTGTTAGTGTGTGTAAGAGTGAGATAAAGAAATAGGGAGAGGTAGAACGATAAAATGAGAGAGAAAGAGAGAGACATACAGTAAAGATAGAAGCTGACATAGTGGGAAAAAGAGAGATAAAAATGGAATGTATGACAAGGCGAGAGAGAAAAATAGACAGAGAGAGAGATAATAAGAGAGAGAGAGAGAGAGAGAGATAAATAGACAGAGAGAGAGATAATGAGAGAGAGCGAGACAGTGTGAATGCGATGGTAGATGTGGTTGGCAAAGTGAGAAAGAGTAGATGGGAGATGGGAGATGGAAAATGGGAGATGGGAGATGGAAGATGGGAGATGGTTGATGGGCGGTTCATGGTGGTTGGTGAAAGGTTGGTCGTGGTTGGTGGGCAGTTGTTGGTGGTTGGTGGGCGGTTCGTGGCGGTTGGTGGGCGGTTCGTGGCGGTTGGTGGGCGGTTGGTGGGCGGTTGGTGGTGGTTGGTGGGCGGTTGGTGGTGGTTGATGGTGGTGGGTGGATGGTCATCAGTGGAGGTAGATGGGTGGTGGGAGGAGGGAGGTAGGAAATGGGCGGTGGAAGGTGAGAGGGTAGAGTTGGGTAAGTAAGGGACATAGAGTGGTGAACAAAGAAAGAGAGGTATTGGGTGAGAAAACGAGAATGAAAGAAAAAGAGAGTGAGAGTGAGAGGAGAGAGGGAGGGAGAGCGAGAATGCGAGCGGCATAGGACGATATGTCCGAGCTGTGCGAGCAGGTAGCTTTACCTTCCAAACGGGTGTATAATACTCGCGCGAATGGCAGTTTTGCTGTCATTTTTTTTGTTTTGTTTCGTATCGACGCTCCTATTCGTGAGCCGATCCAAATGAAAGCGCATTCAGTGTTGATTTGAATGTTTAACTGTAACAAATTACAGAGAGGTAATGTGTTCACCGAAATCTTTTGAACAAACATTAAATATCATCACAAACAACTATTTTCCATCGGCTTGCAAGCAATACCAGTTGCGCAAATTTTTGCAAATCTATTTGTCACTCGACGACCGAAAACACATTTGCGCAGATTTTGACAGTTTATTGACTATCTGACATTTTACCGTTTGCAAAGGTTGCAGTACCCGGTTGCATGTGCTGTGTGGCACAGAAACTGGTACAATATGCTGTACCCACACAACACGAAGTCGTATAAAGTTGAATAAATTGAATCTCATATTAGTATATTTCGAATCGGAATCGCATTACGCATAGACAATGTACAAGCAATGTATATTCTTTGTTGCATATGATGCCGATTAAGAATGTAATACGATTTTCTTTATGCATACGTATAGATATACGAACAATGTACGCCTGATGTATAGTCGTATATGATGCCGACTTAGAAAATATACGACTAAACATATACATTTTGAACAATGTACGGTTAGCGCCTCCACTTTTGTACGTTTAGGCATTATTTTAGCATCATTTACGATTCAATCATATTGCACAGAAGTACGATTATTTCAAGTTGATATTCGATTTACATGCATATGTGTTGTGTGGGTAATTCGGTTCAAGTCCCTGTCTTCGAAAAACCTTCTACTAACCGAGCTGTTCGATAGACGCGTTTGGTTTTTTGGTTACATTTTGCGATATAACAGTGCTTTTGCATACATATCGATGGGGGCTTCAATTAAAGGGACACATCTTGCGCGTGAAGATCGGGCGCTGGTCGAACAGAGAGAGGGTCAGATTATTTCGTAATTTTTTATCCCGCAATTCGTATTTGTATTTGAACCCACTTATCGCTCGGCAATTGTCAACACAATATACCTTCTGCGGAAAGACCTAGAAACTGTAACGGGGACGGCATGGAACCAACAATGGGGCGGTAGGGGAGCCAGGGACTGCTGACGGGCCAGGTACCTGGCCTAAAAATCCTAGTCCAGTATATAACGGACCTTAAGTCAAAGGCGCAGTCGTGTGAGTTCAAGGCATTCTTATCAGAAGCCTTACGGGATCAATTCATCGCGGGGGTCAATAACTCCAATTTAAGGACAAAAATGTTGACCGAGCTCAACATCTCGTTCGAAAAAACGTGTGAAATCGCCCGCACGTGGGAAGCCGCGGAGTCAGAGTCCAGAGAAATGCAAGGAGCGCCGAAAATTGCAGCCTTGAAGCCGCGTCCAGAGCGATATGTGCGGCAACAGGCAAATCCCCCTACGAGGAGACCGGGGTTAGTGGCAAAGTTTCGATCGACGTCCTGTTTCCGATGCGGTAGAGGTCATAATCCCGAGGCGTGTCCTGCCAAGTAGTAGACGTGTTTTGCTTGCGGCAAAGTGGGCCACGTGTCTACCTTGTGTCGCACGCCGAAAAAGCTACCACACATAATCGAGTGGCGGAGCTGGTGGACGTCGCTGAAAATATGAAGCTGAATCTACTAGCACCATGCGGCGAGTCGTCGAAGGATACGGTAGTGAGTGAGAGTCGTCGTGTATCGGTGTGTGCGGAAGAGAGTAAGAGTAGTGCGGTACCGGCGACAATGGATCTAGAGATAGTAGGAGCGTCGGGTAAACCCTTAATAATCAACTTCGAAATTGATACGGGAGCGTGCGATTCTGTAATTTCTAAAGATCTTTACGAACGTCAATTTACAAATTATGTATTGCGTCCAAGCAAAAAAATGTTCCAATCGGTAACCGGGTAAAGCATTTGTCCGGAAGGGGAATTTTTAGTTGATATAAAAAATAAGGAAAAAACAGCGAGGATTAAGATTTTTGTGCTTCAAGGAGAAAAAAACATTAATCCACTACTAGGTCGTTCTACCTTAGATGTTTTAATCCCCGAGTGGAGGAAGTTAGGGAATATTGGACTTTCATCCCTGGATGCTATTCAATAGTCTGAAGTCGGAAGTGCTACAAAAATTTCCTAATTTGTGTCAGGAAAAGTCAAGTCAAGCCATCGAAGGGTTTACGGCGGACATTGTATTGAAACAAGACGCCATTCCAATATTTCACAAACCGTACACGGTTCCATACAAGTTTAGAGAAAAGGTAGAAAAGGAAATCGATCGAATGATCCAGAACGGAATACTCGTATGTGTTCGTTCGTCAAATTGGGCAAGTCCCATAGTAGTTACTCCAAAACCGGATGGATCAATCCGAATATGTCTGGACAGTAGAGCAGCGTTGAATAGATGCTTATCTACGGAGCATTATCCCTTGCCTTCCGTAGAAGATATTTTAGCCAATTTAAGTAATTATAATTTTTTTTGTAAAATAGATTTAACACTAGCGTAAAATAGATTTAACACGGTAAATACACATAGAGGCTAATTTAGATATACCAGGATGCCATTCGGCATTAGTGCTGCGCCAACCATTTTTCAATCCATTATTGACCAAATTTTGTTGGATACAAAAGCCGTAGCATATTTGGATGATATTTTGATTGGTGGTAGTGACATAGAAGAATGTCGAACAAACGTTTTTGAGGTATTAAATAAGGTCAACCAACACAAAGTCAATATAAATTGGGAAAAATCTAGTTTTTTTTGTCACGGAGATTGAACATCTCGGATTTAAATTAACAGAAAAGGGAATTGGGCCTAACCCTAACAAAGTGGAAGCGGTTTGTTTGGCGCCAGCTCCAAAACACGAGAGTCAGTTGCAATCATTCCTTGGTCTGGGAATGGGGAAGTGAAAAGCCTGTGTGCTTTGCATCGTCCACGCTCACACCGGCTCAACAAAACTACGGTCAAATACATAAAGAGGCACTTGCGGTCATCTTTGGGGTCACGAAATTTCATAAATATTTGTACGGATCAACGTTCACGCTCGATACGGATAGTCAAGCTTTAAAGCAGATTTTCAATCCACAAAAGGGATCAACTGCAGTAGCTATTTCACGTTTACATCGTTGAGCAATTACATTGTCGAACTACTCTTACAGTGTTGTGCACAAACCGGGAAAAAGTATAAGTAATGCGGATGCATTGTCTCGTTTACCGTTACCTATCTAAAATCGTATTGAGCACATGGACATTGCTGATAATCAGGTACCAAATTATATAGATATGGAAGATATAAAAAGAGAACAAATTAGGGATTAAATTCTCTCAAAAGTTATACAACTAATAAAAATAGGATGGTCAAGTAAGATTCCAGTAGAGGTAAAACCATATGTCAGAAATGACAGGGCCGTATGGGGACACCTGCGTGGGAGTGTTCGTGGGGACGTGTCAAACGCCTCCGTGTTCAAAGGATCGTTACCAAAAGAGGGCGCTAGTGAAGATTTATATGTATATAAAAGCAGCGCCGAAGAAATATGCGCCAGTCGCAATAGTGAGAAGGAGAAAATAAATTAATATTTTGACTGATCAGTGGATCACGTCCAAAGGTATTTACAAATCTTCTTCTTTCGGTGACTCGACCGGTTGTAGTTACAACATTTCAAAATATTAATTTCGCAATTTAATTGTCTAAGTTTAAACTACATTCGCGCGCGGGTGCAAAGTAAAATGTCGAGTGAGGACCGTATTTTCCGGCAAGCGTGCATCGGACAGCGGGAAGCGACGGAGCACAGCGAATCTGCTGAGCAGCGGCAAGCGGTCTCGGGTGAGCCAGAGGAGCGCATGGCGGGCTCTACGGTGAACTCGACAACTTGGCATCCGAACGAGCGGATGGAGAATCATCCTGGAGCGCAGATCATGCGTGAGGGAATCGATCGCAGATCAACAGAGCGCGATCGACTAAGAACAATCATGTTCGAGATGCAACGTCTCGAGATGGAGAGGGCGTGCTTCGTGGCGGCAGCGGGGAGACGGGACGGCTCTAGTCACCCCGAAAGGTGCCGCGAAAACCACACGAGCCGTTGTCCACCGGTACCATCACAGGCCCCGCAAACTACATGTAGCACGTCCACAGCTCACGTCCCGGCAGCACCGGCGTTCACTTTGGATGCACCATACGCGGTAAGCGCAACACACGAACAGCTGATGCCGAGGGCAATGCCCGACCAGATGGTGACGGGAGCAACGTTCGCACATATGATGGCTGGCGCACCAACAGCAGAACGTACTATGGCGGACGCACCAGCCGTGGAACGGACGATGGCGGGCGCAGCAACACTATCAAGGCCGATGGATGCATCAACGATAAGGATGCCCGGGGGCTTGATGACCTACGGTAACCAGGGAATTGCGGCACCCTTCCAAGCGGCTGGTCCGTCCACGAGCCGTATTATGACCGGTCAAACGTTGGACCCAGCATTTGCCTACGCGACAATGGCAGCCCCACAACACTGGGCATCGGCGCCGCCACAAATGCCGGCCTACACGGCGCATCCCGGGCACAACACTACTCAGCCACATGCACACACGACGCACGACATTTGGGCGCAGCAAACGATCCTGACAGCAAGCCAGTTAACGGCACGCCAAGGGTTAACTCGCGAGCTGCCAACCTTCTCCGGCGCTCCGGAAGAGTGGCCGATTTTCATTTCCAGTTATATCAGATCAACACAACTATGCGGGTACACTCCAGAGGAAAACCTTCTGCGCGTACAAAGGGCACTGAAAGGCAAGGCGTTGGAGGCAGTCCGTTACCGCTTGCTGTTGCCATCGTACCTGGACGGAGCGATAAACATGCTTCGTACGCTGTTTGGACGACCGGAGATCATTGCGAACTCACTCGTCCAAAGATTAAGAAGGATGCCTTCGCCCGATGCAACACGACCCGAGACGCTGGTGGATTTCGGAGTAGCTGTCCTGAACATGTGTGCTACCGTAAAGGCGTGCGGCTTATGGGAGTACCAGTGCAACGCAACACTGCTCCATGAGATCGTAGAAAAGCTGCCACCGACCGAACGATTGCGCTGGAACGATCACCGTCTGGAGCTGCCAGCAGTCACGCTCATGGACCTTGAGCACTGGTTGGATCGACTTGTACGGGCGGCAAGCTTATCGGTTCCGCTTTACGACACAACACAAACCGAACAAAGTCAGCACGGTCAGGTAAGCCGAAATTACACACACATCACTACACTTCCCTCAGAAACACCGGCACCGAAGATACACAATCCTGCGCCACCAAAAGGAAAAACACGGTGCAACGCATGCAACGGGACAAATCACAAACTTGCGGATTGTGAAAGGTTTTGCCAACTGGAGGTTGAAAGTCGCTGGTTGATAGTGAAAGACGGCAAACTATGTAGACGATGTTTGGGTCGGCACCCGGGTCAGTGCCGTTCTCGTACTTTCTGCGGCAAGGACGGATGCAGATCAAGTCATCATGAACTGCTGCATGACGAGGCAACCGAGCCCGCACCCATCCGGACGCAGGTTAACTGCAACACGCACACAGCGGATTGCGAGGAAGTCCTGTTTCGCTACGCTCCGGTAGTGGTGCACGGGCCGAATGGGTCGATCGAAACGTACGCCTTTTTCGACGATGGATCGTCATCAACCTTTGTGGAGCAGGGGCTGGTGGACGAATTGGGCATCGTAGGTACGCCGGATCCTCTTCGCCTTCGTTGGACCGGGGAGACAACGCGGGTAGAAAGGGAGTCAGTTCGACTCTCGCTACGTTTGTCCGGCCTAGGGGAACAAAGCCAGTCATGTGTACTGGAAACGGTACACACTGTGCGCAATTTGGCACTGCCCGAACAGACCCTCCTGGTGCCGACACTGGTCAAGCGCTTTCCTTATCTGCATGGGCTTCCCTATGAGGTCATATGAGAAGGTGAAGCCAAGGATCCTCATCGGAATTGACAACTGTTTCGTAGGACAGCCGCTTTGCAGCGTTGAGGGCAAGGAAAACGAGCCAGTTGCAACAAAATCACGTCTCGGCTGGACAGTGTTCGGTCCTCGCACGGGGAGACGCGTCCAAGCCAGCATCTACTGTGGCTACCACATCTGTTCCGGTGACAACATTCCAGATTCAGCATCGTGGAAGTACAACAACGTAGAGCGAGTGAAACTGCAACGGCAGGTGGAGGCGGCTAGGGAAGACAGCTTAGATGACACCACAGCTCCAACGGTGAGAACTGTCCCATTACACACAGATCCACCAGCAACGCCCGTGTTGGCAGCATCAGCACCGTCGTCGATGCCGGAATCCTCCAAGATTCCGAAAACTAGTCATTCGGTTAAAACATCGGATACTACAGTTGCCTGCGGTCCCAGAGCTGACACCGCGTGCCAACGGACACTTAAAAAATCATCCAGCCCCGATACCCAAAACGATCCGGCTCTGGCGGCGTTAGCGAGTTTACGTGTGGCTGGTGGTGGCGGAACGATTGCAGACGGCAGAGGAATTGCCGTACGTACGGCCGGCTCGGACGTCGCAACAAAGAAGGCGAGGCTAGCTTCTTTGTCGATGCCAATCGTGAGAAGAAAGAAGATAGAGACTGGCCCAGTGAAGAGACGGCGCGTTAAAGAGAGCGAAGGCATTACGGGGAGACCCATTCCAATTTCCACGAGATATTGTAAACCTAAAATTATAAGTAAAAGTAAATTTCGTTCCCATAAACAAAAACACTCACCCGCTATGGTAGCAGAACAAACACGAGGTCCTCACGACGGCCAAAGGGAAATAAGCCGATCAACTGATCGATTATTTGGGGAGACAATGTCAGAAATGACAGGGCCGTATGGGGCCTGCGTGGGAGTGTTCGTGGGGACGTGTCAAACGCCTCCGTGTTCAAAGGATCGTTACCAAAAGAGGGCGCTAGTGAAGATTTATATGTATATAAAAGCAGCGCCGAAGAAATATGCGCCAGTCGCAATAGTGAGAAGGAGAAAATAAATTAATATTTTGACTGATCAGTGGATCACGTCCAAAGGCATTTACAAATCTTCTTCTTTCGGTGACTCGACCGGTTGTAGTTACAACACCATATGCATTGATTAATACTAATTTGGAAGTAGAAGAAGATTGTCTCTATTTTGACGATCGTTTAGTTGTCCCTAAAACTCTTCAACCATTGGTACTTAAAAAATTGCATGAAAATCATAATGGAATTGTGCGCATGAAAATGATTGGAAGATCTTTTTTTTGGTGGAAAGGATTGGACAAAGATATTACAAATACTGTCAAAATGTGTGTCGTATGCCAAAAAACACAGAAAGTGCCAGCGGAGCAGGTGGAATCGAGATGCCCTCCCGCAACCTTTCCCTTCCAACGTATTAATTTGGATTTGTTTCATTTTGAAGGTAGTACGTTCTTAAAAGTGATAGATGCATACTCGAAATTTATCGAAGCAAAACTGCTACGAAGAACGTGTGCAAAGAATGTGTTGGAGAAGCTCGATGAAATTTATGCATATTTTGGATATCCTGCGGAGTTGTGCTCGGACAATGGTCCACCGTTCAACTCATCTTTTTTTATAGAATCATGTCAGTCGTATAATATTAAGGTATTAAAATCTCCACCATATCACCCGCAGTCGAATGGCTTGGCTGAAAGAGGAGTACAGACGATTAAATCTGTATTGAACAAGTATCTTTTGGATGAAAAGTTGAGACAAATACCCCTACAAGAAAAAATAAGTCAAATTTTGTTTAACTATAGAAACACACCGTCAACCACTACTAATAGATCACCATCTGCGAGGATGTTCACGTATACACCCCGTACATTACTAAATATGACCAATCCAACAAAATTGCATATACAGAACAACAAAAAAACCGTCTTTAAACAAACAAGCTGTAATGACAATTTGATCAAAATGCCTGATAAGAGTTATTCTCGAGGAGATAAAGTTTTGTATAGAAATCATTTGGATGAATATGAGCGTTGGAGTCCAGCGTTGGTGTTGGAAAAAATTCTCCCTTCCCATATAATAATTTTCCTTCCGAGGGTCGACCATGGCCCAACAAACACGCGCGCAAAAAGTAACCCTTATTCGAATGATGCCTGATTCAATGTCGCTACTAATTCAAAATCAGAAAAATGGGCCTGTTAAGCAAAACCGACCCTTCTGTGCGTTGTTGTTGGAATTTTGTGCTGTTAGTGTGTGTAAGAGTGAGATGAAGAAATAGAGAGAGGTAGAATGATAAAATGAGAGAGAAAGAGAGAGACATACAGTAAAGATAGAAGCTGACATAGTGGGAAAAAGAGAGATAAAAATGGAATGTATGACAAGGCGAGAGAGAAAAATAGACAGAGAGAGAGATAATAAGAGAGAGAGAGAGAGAGAGAGAGACAGAGAGAGAGAGAGAGATAAATAGACAGAGAGAGAGAGATAATGAGAGAGAGCGAGACAGTGTGAATGCGATGGTAGATGTGGTTGGCAAAGTGAGAAAGAGTAGATGGGAGATGGGAGATGGGAGATGGGAGATGGGAGATGGGAGATGGGAGATGGGAGATGGGAGATGGAAGATGGGAGATGGTTGATGGGCGGTTCATGGTGGTTGGTGGGCAGTTGTTGGTGGTTGGTGGGCGGTTCGTGGCGGTTGGTGGGCGGTTGGTGGTGGTTGGTGGGCGGTTGGTACGGTGGTGGGTGAATGGTCATCAGTGGAGGTAGATGGGTGGTGGGAGGAGGGAGGTAGGAAATGGGCGGTGGAAGGTGAGAGGGTAGAGTTGGGTAAGTAAGGGACATAGAGTGGTGAACAAAGAAAGAGAGGTATTGGGTGATAATGAGAGGGATGGGGAGAAAACGAGAAAGAAAGAAAAAGAGAGTGAGAGTGAGAGGGGAGAGGGAGGGAGAGCGAGAATGCGAGCGGCATAGGACGATATGTCCGAGCTGTGCGAGCAGGTAGCTTTACCTTCCAAACGGGTGTATAGTACTCGCGCGAATGTCAGTTTTGCTGTCATTTTTTTTGTTTTGTTTCGTATCGACGCTCCTATTCGTGAGCCGATCCAAATGAAAGCGCATTCAGTGTTGATTTGAATGTTTAACTGTAACAAATTACAGAGAGGTAATGTGTTCACCGAAATCTTTTGAACAAACATTAAATATCATCACAAACAACTATTTTCCATCGGCTTGCAAGCAATACCAGTTGCGCAAATTTTTGCAAATCTATTTGTCACTCGACGACCGAAAACACATTTGCGCAGATTTTGACAGTTTATTGACTATCTGACATTTACCGTTTGCAAAGGTTGCAGTACCCGGTTGCATGTGCTGTGTGGCACAGAAACTGGTACAATATGCTGTACCCACACAACACGAAGTCGTATAAAGTTGAATAAATTGAATCTCATATTAGTATATTTCGAATCGGAATCGCATTACGCATAGACAATGTACGAGCAATGTATATTCTTTGTTGCATATGATGCCGATTAAGAATGTAATACGATTTTCTTTATGCATACGTATATACGAACAATGTACGGCTGATGTATATCGTAAGTCGTATATGATGCCGACTTAGAAAATATACGACTAAACATATACATTTTTAACAATGTACGGTTAGCGCCTCCACCTTTGTACGTTTAGGTATTATTTTAGCATCATTTACGATTCAATCATATTGCATAGAAGTACGATTATTTCAAGTTGATATTCGATTTACATGCATATGTGTTGTGTGGGTAATTCGGTTCAAGTCCCTGTCTTCGAAAAACCTTCTACTAACCGAGCTGTTCGATAGACGCGTTTGGTTTTTTGGTTACATTTTGCGATATAACAGTGCTTTTGCATACATATCGATGGGGGCTTCAATTAAAGGGACACATCTTGCGCGTGAAGATCGGGCGCTGGTCGAACAGAGAGAGGGTCAGATTATTTCGTAATTTTTTATCCCGCAATTCGTATTTGTATTTGAACCCACTTATCGCTCGGCAATTGTCAACACAATATACCTTCTGCGGAAAGACCTAGAAACTGTAACGGGGACGGCATGGAACCAACAATGGGGCGGTAGGGGAGCCAGGGACTGCTGACGGGCCAGGTACCTGGCCTAAAAATCCTAGTAGATATTTTATAAATTTACATGGTAATGTTCGTTACGTTCATGTCAACCAAATACGTTTCTCAAATTTACCGGATCGTTTCCACCCATTTTTACCGATATTTTTTAATAACACATCAGAATCGCTATCGACGGTCGCAAACAATAATCATCCTCCGAAGCACAAAACCCCGATAAGTACGGATAAGATTAAAAAAAAGAGGCAGCGTAGTGAATCGGTATCTCCACAATTACGTCGTTCGAAGCGAATAAAAAATAGAATTATGGGGCAGTAGGTCGATAAAAGTTAAGAAAACCCTTTATAATCATAATTGGTAGCTCTAAAGTAATCTCTCTGTAATCATAATTGGTTCCACAAGGAAGTGTTCTTGGTCCAGTGTTGTTTATTATCTAATATAAATAATCGTTAATCGCAGGTAGGATGCGCATCGCGCCCGCACAACCGAGATGGGGAGTGTAATGCTTTTCGCGTCATTGTGAGAGCAAACGTGCACCAAACGAGCGAAGCGAAAGCAAGCCGTTCGCCCCACGCCGAGAGTCACAGTCAGAGGTGCGCAACCCGAACTCCACTCTGATCACACTCATCGGTTGTAAGCAAACAACGCTGCAGTGGTGCACGAGCACTGCCTCCGCTCTCACAGCGAATCGTTTCGCTCTGCTTTGAGACATTCGGTCTCTGAACGGGCGGACGAACAGAAACTGTGCAAACACAGTGGAACTGCACGTCGGGATAAAAGTTTGAACTAAAAGTGTGTATTCATTTGAAAATAAATATGTTGTTTTATACTACAAGACAAAACAAAGAAATGGGTCTAAAATTTGTAGCCCCTACGATCACCGAGCAGTATTCAAAACAAATAAAATACACATTCAATTTCTTTTCTGCAGTTTTCCAACAGTTGCCCCATAGTGTAGCCGTCCTGGCATGCGCATGCGTATCACCGGTAGACCCGCTTGGACACCCGGCCATGCGCACCCAGGCACTTATACACCTGCTTAACGCGTTTGGCTCCAACTTTTCGTTGCGGTTTCGCATAAACTAAAAGTTATAGACAGATGGTTTCTTCTACAAAGTTATTTGTAAAGAAGATCGCTTTTATTTGAAATGTTGTTTGCAAAAATCTGTCAATCGGTTCAAAAGTTGCAAAATTACGAGATACTCCACATTTTTGCCAATTTTCCAAAGGGTTAAAGGACAATTTTTACAAACGACATTTCAAACGAAAGATCGCTTCAAGGCAACTCGGATTGTGCAAAAACATCTTTCTATCGTTTTCAGTTTAAGAGAGCTAGCTTTAGTGTAGCTTACCGACCAGAACGTTTCAGTACCGTTTGTGATGGTATACATCATGTGATGGTATGAGAATGTTTCGAGTATGTTGTGCATTTTCAATGAAAAACAAAGGATATGGCGCTTACAAAATACAAAACCTATTAAACAAAATCGCATACAAAACAAAACAAAAGTTTCTATACAACCTCTGACACAAAAAATGGCCAAAACACAACCCCGAACTATCTTCTGCGGGGTAACTTGAAACGACATTTGAAACAATTCGAAAAGTAACGTTAAACCGCCAACTGGGTGTGAAAATTACTTTATAAAACCGAAAATATTTGGGCATGTCTTTTCGTCTTTCATGTCAATTCATTTGCGCAGTATTAGCGCTATGGAAAATAATATGCTTTTCTTCATGAAAGCAGTGAAGAACTCTTTCTATTCCTTATGTTTTCCCCTGTGTGATATTTTTGCTTTGTTATTTTGTATGCAACGTTCCTAAAAATTATTCTATTTTATCGCCGCAGTATATTACTTACGTTTCTGAAAAGGTTAACATGTAAACAAACTGCTTTCTATTGCATTTAGTTTAGTTTTGTTTAAATTGTAACTGATAATGTACGTACGAAACACCACAAAAATTGGACATTTTAAAAATCATTCTGTTTTATCACCGCAGCATGTTGCAAAATGCTGCAAAAAAATATTAATATGTAAACAAAACGAGTTTGATTTCATTGTGCTTAGTTTAAGACAAAAATTGAAACCAATGATGTACCGTTCACCGCTAACATTAAAAAACCAAGAATCTTACCAACTTTCAATCAGCTAATACGGCCTATTCATTGTTCTGCATCAAAAGCATCAATGGAAAGGTTGAACGCGAAGGCATAATCGTTCCTTTTTTTTGAACTGGAAGGTTACTTGAACTGGCCAAATAGTTCATAAAAACGGACAAAATAAGAAGATACAGTAAAGGGGATTCCATCTCCGAATCCGAAGGTCATACTTAAAAGCACAATATATTCCAAGAATTAAGCTTAAAACAACTGATCGTGTTTTCTATGGAAGAACTGAAGCATATGTCAACAACCATATTTAACTCGGTCATGGCTAAAGTTCTGACCATCTCCGTAAAGGTTGGTTAACAAACCATTAACAAAGTTATGTTGCAGTGAAAATGTTTGCAATAAACTTTGCTGCAATCCATTAAGAAAGTAGGTCTGTTACTCTTAATGCATACATTAGTATCCCTGTATTAATCTGGGTATAGACAAATATTATTGACATGAAACACAGTCAACATGTTTGCTACAAGTATGTTCAGGTATTGCTTTTACTCTCGACCACCTGCATTTTTCATACGGTATTGGTTAAAATCGATCATATTCACACCAATAGCTCTGCATCATCGACAATAGTGAGACAGTTTTCGACTCCACTTGCCCTCATGTAACCTCACACCTGATCTTGCGATTTTTACAAATGCCTTTTCAAACGAAACATCTCTTCAAGACAAGCTACTTCGTGCAAGTAACGTATTTCTCTAACTTTTAGTCTATGAGAACCCGGAACTAAACGATGTAGCTAACAACCCAGAAAACAGCCGCGTGTGCAATAGTATTTCTGAATGCTATGCAACATACCAGGAGTGTGCCGTTCTTCAAGTACGTTACGAGTGAAGCTCGGAAATGATGCAAAACCCTTCCAGATCATTGATTGACATTGATCACCACCAACCAGCGAATCAGCGTATTTCACATATCCAAAAACATTCGCAAAGTAAAATTAGCTTTTCGAAATTATTTATTATTTTGGGGGATCAAGATGATGGAATATAACGTAACTCTGCTATTCAAAATAGTTACAGATTTGGTAATTAATAATGTGTGCTGTGCGTTCTTGGACAATTCATAGTAAAAAGCATAAGCAGCAATGGATAGCTTGGTTACAACCATAGACAGTGCTGTGAAAACGTCAGGTGTAACAGAAGTCGACGCAAAAATTATTACACAAAATAGCTTAATAGTTCATTTCTTTGTGCTGGAAGGTTGCTGGAACCTGGCAAAATAATTGAGAATATTTAAGAAATGGTATTGTTTTGGAGGTCGACATAAAATCACCGAAACAGCTCATAGCTTTGGTGTTCTGATACTCTTATGTACTCACGAAAAATCCAGTAAAGGCGATTATCCTGCATGCTGTAATATTACTCTGAAGGACAATCAACCCTTTTTTTCTGTCAATCACTTCTATACAATCTTTGAAGGTGCAATATATTCCGATAATTTTGACGCCGGAAAAAAAATGGAACAGCAGTTGATTGTGTGTGGTCAAAAAATGAACTTAAAACATCAATGATTTCATTGGATATGGCTAACATGATCAAACAAAAACAATGAATAACAAAAACACTATATGTGATTATATGTACATGAACCCATGTATCCTGGCTGTTTGAAGTAAGCAAATCCTGGCCAAACCGCATGACTTATTTAACAAACAATTATAATAATGCCAAGAAGCCACACTGGCACAAACACGTATGGTCTGAAAACATAGCACAAAAAAGTGTCTTGGAAGTTGCAGGAAATTCAGAATTCACGTACAACCGGTAGGTTCTACCGGGCCTTAGCTAGTGCATATAAACGACATGAAAAAGGTTTTACAGTCATGTGAAATCAATCTTTTTCGGACGATACAGTCTTGTTTGTCTCGCGGAAAGATTTAAAACAGACCAAGGAGCTTTTGAATGTCGATTTAGATGCCTTAGATGGTTGGTTAAAATACAAGAAATTGGCCTTAAACATCAAGAAGACCAAATTCATGGTATTGTCTTCGAGACAAATTACTGACCAATCAGCTATTGTCATCAATCAGGAACCAATCGACAGAGTCTCCCAGATAAAATATCTGGGAGTTATATTAGACGAAAAACTGTCTTTTGGGCCTCATATTGACAATGTCACCTCAAAAGTGGCAAAAAAGTGTGGTGTGATTAGTAGATTGGGCAACAATCTGAATTTTTTCGGAAAAGTTCAGCTCTACAAATCGTTAATAGCACCGCACTTTGATTTCTGTGCATCAATTTTATTTCTCGGCAATCAAACACAGTTACAGAGACTGCAGAGGTTGCAAAACAGAGTCATGCGAATGATTTTGTGTTGCGGCTGGTATACTCCTTCGGTTGTTATGCTCGACGTCTTACAGTGGATGTAGGTCAAGCAGCGGATAGTGTTCCAAACTGCAGTCTTTGTGTACAAAATTTTGAAAGGCCTGGTACCAACGTATTTGGGGGAAAGGATAGTGGTTGGGTCTGACGTGCATCGGTATAACACTCGTAGTGCCGGTGAGCCGAGACTTCCAAGCTATCTGTCCGGAAACGCCCGAAATTCGTTGTTTTTTAAAGGAGTACAATGGTACAACAGGATGTCGAGAGAGATTAAACAAGCGCGAATCCTAAGGGAGTTCAAACGCCTATGCGCCGTATACGTGAAGCAGGTGGTCTGACGCTGTGCTTGTAATGTATTTAGTAAATGTTGTAGTTTTGGAGCCCCGTAGTATTGCATTTGTCAACACGGTCTTTGACTATGGTGATGATGAGTAAAAAAATGAACAGGGACTTTTTATTTTTATTATTTAATTTAACTTAATAGAATGAATGAGTCTACATAGAAACGAAAAGAACTAGTAGTATCTACACATCTCGCTGTAGTTGGGTCCCTTTCTGTTCTTGATAGTGGCACCACATTATCAACCAATGGTAATTGGCGGTGTGAACTACAAACAGAGCAGAAATACCCTTTTACACTCCGGAAGGTGGTGCCTCGTTAACCTTGGGGGACTCGGCGATTTACCTTTCGAGGTGATTGCTCGGGACCGTTGTATGCTAGGAACAAGATCAGGTCCCTTAAGTAGTACTGGTGGGTTTCACCACACTATCAACCATTGATAGTTGGCGGTGTTAACCAAATCTGTGCGAAAATACCTGCCCTACTCCGGAAAGTGGTCCCCTTTTGCTAGTTGTGAAATCTAAGATGTACCTCTTTGTGCAATTGATGGCGACCGTTGTATGAATGGAGCAGAGATGGATGCGATTGTTCTGGAGAGTAATGCCCCAATGCCCCCTCTCGTTTGATGATTAATATTCAATATCGCAAGATACTTTCGTCCCTCTCAAACCTATGTAGGGGTAAGCGGTGGGACTCATCATCATTCTAAAGTCTCATTTATAGCGGGGAGAAGTGTAGTGTAGGTGAAAGGAAGGCATAACAAATACTATAGTAAGAACTACTAAGTAGTTAGTAGTATTAGTCTAAGATAAGATATAAGGTAACTGGGATCGGATGTTGAGTTGATCACTAACTGTCGAGTATGAAATATAGATCTGATCACGAATAAAGACTACGTGGGGGGACCCAAAAGTAACGGGAATCGGGTTGTAGGGAGAAGAGGGGGGGAAAGGGGATCGGGTTCAATTTTTTTTTTTAAATCTTAACATGTTCTTGATCAGTATGCAAAGTTTAGTTTCTGTGAGTGCATCCGCTAGTCTTTGAGATTTTTTTCAGTGTAACGGTTTTAGTGTTTTCGGCGATTTTGTAAGATGGCCAAGTGGAACTGAGGCCAACCTCGTTCTGGGCGCCCCCCAACTTCAAAAACGGACGAAAATGTTTCAAAAATCAACAATCTTGTTCAGAATTGAAAAAACGATGATCAAACAGGGGTCAGATACGGAGGAACTAGTGCAAACGTGCCGGTCGTAAAGCATGGCGGCAACGTGAATTGTCCGGCCGTCAAAGTGTTAATTCACATAGAATGAATCAGAATAACGATAAGCCCATGACTAGAAACGAGTTTTTGGAGACCGGAAGGGTGCCTGAATTCGTTCAGGGCATTCCAAGCTTCAATGGAACTGGTAATGTTATCATATGGGTGTACCAGGTTGAAGAAGTTATGAAAATTTTTCTCGATTGGAAAAGACTTCAATCGAATATATTATTTTAACAAGATCATAGCAAGGAAAATTGTAGGAGAAGCGGCAAAACTTTTGGGTACCAGCGCTGTTCTAAGCGACTGGAAGACAATCAAATCTAATTTTCTTCTGCATTATAAAGATAGGAGAAGTTTAGAAATTTTATGCCGGGATCTACAGGTCATACATCGTTACAAGAATGAATCAATCCATAGCTTCTTCGTAAGGAGTCATGAGGTTTACGAAGCAATCCGGATATTATTACAAACGGATGCAGCATATGCCCTTTCTGGTCTGCACTTATTAGCACTATATGCAGATCAAGCAATAATGGCATTATGTAAAGGTCTAGATGCAACATTTTTTAATAACTTCCTTCTGAATAACGATAAGCCAAAGAGCTTGGCAGATGCGTTCCAAAGGTGCTGCATGTATGAAGCTCACTGCATTATACCTAACCAGGCCTCGCACAGCCACAGTAACCAAAACAACATGGTACCACCCCAGCAGTACCCACGAAATAATTTTCACAAAGGACAATCTAGACAAGGTCGTTTTCCCCAAAACAGAAACAATGGGTATAATATGTATCCACAGACGGGAAATTTTTCAAATCAAAGATAAGTTTTTCCTCCAAATAACTTGGCTCAAAATTATTATACGCAGCCTTATAATAACACAAATCATGGAAATTAAAATCCTTCCCGAAATCTACAATACCTAGAACCAATGGAGGTGGATCCATCCTTAAGAACAAATTTTACAAATCAACCGGATCAGAAAAGATATAGGCCTGCTTCTTCATAGCAAATATCAGCTTATCTGATAGATTTAGGTTCTAATACAGGTCCACCAGCAAGGCCCGAAGCTGACTATAATCAGAAATATCAGCCACAACGGTCCAATATGCAGCCACCAAGGGACGAAGCGTATACCCAGGGATATGCTGAAACGAATTTTTTAGACCATTCCGAAAATTGGTAAAACCATTCCTCCCATACATCATTTTGCGGACAGTGTCGGAAGAATTTCCATTTTTAATAGATAGTGGATCAAACATACATTTAATATCATTTTTGAAATGAAAATGAAACATGTTAGATAATGAATGTGGCTTTGTAGAACGGTAATGTTGCCATGCCATCGATGATGCGTTGTTGCCATTATAGAGCGCAACTTGTCAGATGAAACCTGCTACTTGTTATTGTTTTGATGGGACTTTGGAATAAAAAGCCGGAAAATGCTGTAAAAAGTCGGAAAATGCTGTAAGCCTGGAAAAACGAACGTTGTTGCAGATGCCTTAAGTCGAGCAGTATATTCAATGACTGCTACGCAACATTCTGCAGAAGGGAGCGATACCTTTTACATTCCTTCAACAGAGGCTCCTTTGAATGCCTTTAGACACCAAGTCATTTTAAAAGAAGGACAAGATAATGTACAAATATCTCATCCATTCCCAAATTTTAAACGGGTATCAGTAAAAATACAAAACACAGATGAACGAAATATACTAAAACTATTAAAAAACCATTTTAAACCATCGAAGTTGAACGGATTGTTCACTTCAGAATCCTTAATGAGTAAGATACAGGAAGTATACAAGAAAAACTTCAGTCAACAAATATTTTGAAAATACGTTTCACTCAAAGAAAACTAGAGGATGTAGAATCTAGTACCAGACAGATGGATATTATAAACGATGAACATAAAAAAGCCCATCGCGGATTGGAGGAAAACAAAGCTAAAATTTTAAGAAAATAAAGTAAAGTGAAACAATTTATAAAGAACTGTCGCTTATGTAATGAATGTAAAAATGACAGAAACCCTTTAAAACAACCAATTTAAAAAACCCCATTACCCGAGGAACCTTTAGAAATAATGCACATAGACATTCTTTTCTTAGAGAATCACTACTTCCTCACGTGCATAGATAAATTCTCAAAGTATGCTCAGGCAAGAAAAATAGAATCTAGAGCCACAGTGGATTTCATTCCCGCTTTGAAAGACATGATACTGAAAATAAAACCACCCAAGATGTTGGTAATCGACGGCGAAAAATCATTTAATTCTGGGGAAATGGCAAATCTGTTAAACATTTACAATATAGAATCTTATGTAACAGCAACAGGCAGAAGTGAGATGAATGGCATTGTTGAGCGATTCCATTCAACCCTTTTGGAAATTTATCGGATCACAAAATCCGAGAATCCAAGCATTACTATATGCCTCCACGAGTGGTGCTTCTCGGAGGAACCAGATGCCGACCCCACCGGAACCCGAGCGGACCATGCGAGGATTGAGACTGGCAAAGATTCATCTGCAATCGACTCCGTCCCTGAATCAATGAAGCACGTGGGATCTGGCACAATTGAAAACTATTTTCGGCAACACAACACGCGTTATTATCTTCGAGTTCCAGATTCCAAATGGCGTTGCAATGCCGAATGACAGATGAACTAGTGTTGGCAGAATCGGGATTGGGAGATGAACAGTAAGAACCTGGTTGTGATTGATTTCACCCCCGAAATCCAGGATCGTTAACTCACGGCTTTGCGGATGAAAATGGGCGGAAACGAAAGGTGACTTATTTGTCATCTAGCAAGCTGCTGCTCAATTCTTTTAAATAATAATAAATACACACAGTGTATATATATGAGAACGAAAAGCCAATGGGCAAAATAACTAAGTAATGCCTCATTGTTTTGCTCGGTTTAAGCACAATCGTAGGAGTGTTGGCGTGCCTTGAAGTGAAACGCCAGTTTGAAGAAACAATCGCGCGGAATAAAATGTATGCTACTACCGATATGAAATAGTACACGAACTGATGCAGAGGTGCATACCAAAATTTGCGGAATGATTCATAAGTGCTTAGCCGGGTTACGGGTTGGAAGAATCGTCAAAAATTACAAAATTATAGCGTGTTCAAAAGGGCGGTCAAAAAGATCACAAAGATGCATTCGGGAAACATTTAAAAGCAAAAGTTCGAGAAAAACGACAAAAAAGTCGTTGCACTGCTGAATTTGGAAAAAATCAATGCAACTTTCATCAGCTCTAACAATTGGCGCTAATGCCGTTTTACCTAACGTTCGACTTGCCAATTTTCAACTCAGCAGCATAATGTGTAATTTGTGCACTAATTTACTTGCATACTGCGAATCTAACTAGTGGGTATATTTACAGAGCCCCCTGAAATGAAAGCTGCTGAATGTCGAAAAAAAAAGGTTCATGTTTCATCTCAGTACGGCGATACTATACAATTGCAATTCGAAGCAAATCAAGCAACGGGATATTAAACTAGATCATAATTTTGGATAAATCCAGATGGCGGTCTCGAATAAGTTGACAATGATGACAAATTTCCTATGTCTCAGCAAATAAAAGCGAATTAAGTGCATCATTGTTATAATAGCAACATGAACAGGCGTTAAATACATGTTAACATCATACGAGTAATGTTCGACAAAACCATAGTCAAATGTTTATCAGCGTATCAAAGATTGATAAAAAAATAGAAAAAACAAATCTCACTCACCGTTTGTTTTCGCGATATTTGTTTTCATCGCTCCATGCGATATTTGTTTTGTTCATCCATGAACCTAAACATAACTGCATCACACTGACGGAAAATAAACACTTGTCCACGTTATACAGTTAAATAATCTAGAAAATAGAAATTCCTAACCTTTATTAAGATATACTAGTATACAATATGACTGTATAATACTTACATCACATTTCAGCACTGAAATACCTTATCATAAGGTAGGACAAAATAAACTGCCCAGAGAAACAAAACGTAGAAAATCCATATGGAAACCTATAAGCAAAAGTAAGATCACTAGACCAATATCACATCAAACCAATAAAAAACCAGAAGCTGAAACAAGAAAAAAAACAAGTTTTGTTAGTATTTGTATTTAGAAGGCGATTTAAAAAAGGGAATAGGCGGATATGAACCATCAACTAGTTCGATCCTTTTACTGTAACAACCCTTTTTAGTCAGTAAGTCTGTGCTTGATCTAGATTTCAGATAACCTAATTATTCTACATCTTATAGCTGAGTAATACTGCAGCTTAGCAACTAATTCACAAATCACGGTTAAAAAACTCTGAAACAAAGACAAACAATTGAAATGATGAAACCTTAAGACAAATGAAACCAAAATTTATCATAGTTTTATTTAGGAAGTTTTATCACAGCTGATACAAAGCAAAAACTGGTTAATTAGGCTTCAGAAAAAAAAATCAGACGGGCAAACATGGTGTACATGAAATACTTTTCTTTTGATATTATCAAAACTTTTTAACTTTTCTCCGGATATTATGCGCGTCGCATGGAAGTGAAACTAGGAAAACAAATCGCTCATAAAATATGACCTTTGTAACGAATCAGGCTAGTCACTTATCTAAGCACTTCAATGACAATTCAAACTTGCAAACTTAATCTCGGAAGCAGCAGAGTGCAACCATGCATGTTCTCTACAAGCTCTACGAATTGACCGTACAAAGTAATAATTTTCTTTGTCTTGATTACCCGCTGCTTTCCGATGCTTATACAATGATTAAAATTTACATACTTCTTTGAAAAGCACACTGACCATAATGAATGAATTTTCACTCTTCATTACTTTTCCAAATTTTCATTCCCTTTGATTTTCGCTGCTGCTACATGATTGAAGTGTTGCAAAAAGCATCAAGCCGTTCTATAATCGCGTAATACTTATGAAGTTCTTAATAGTTCTTTCATTTAACATCCTTACTAACGAACCGGGGTTCATTAGATTTGAAAAAAGAAATATTCTTGCAAAAATTAAATTTGTAATCCATTTTGGAGCAAATATTAAATTCCATGTGAATGAACCAAATTTAAAGTTAAACGATAAAAATTTAAAACAAAGAAAGTTATGTCTTTAAAATGCTTCACGATTTCTGCGTTTATCGTTTAATGATTGAAATGATGTTCATACGAGAGTTCAGATTCTTGATCAAATCATCTATGTCACTAAAATGGTTTACGATTTCTGTGTTTAACGTTTAATTATAGAAATGATTTTCATACGAAATAGTTCAGATTCTTCATCACAATACACCTTTGCTTTAACCTTCGTGTCGCGCAAAGCATCGATCAAAATGCTGCTTGCTATCGTTTCTTTGGTAAGAAATTAAATGTCTAAAAAATACAGATAAGAACGAAAAATCATTCCATAAAGTATACCGTCAGGTTAAAGAATCTGAATGAGCCCTGGGGGGTATCGGCGCTTGGGCCACGATTTGTCAAGCTGGGAGAAGAGTCCCAAGTTTATCAAAAAGAATTGATTTTCACAGTCCGCAGTTAGCTTGACCGCCCGGATCCAGACGCCTTCGTAGTTTACCAAACATCCATAGTTATGTTCGGACTCTCCTAAGTATTCGTTCCGATCCAACTGGCCGTACTCTTGGCACTCCCGCATCATGTTGGGGAAAGCAGCCTCGGAATTGGCCAAGATTGCTCCAACCTGATGGCTGGTGGCAAACTCGGACGCTTCCACTATGACGAGCTCTTGTTCCTCGTGCTATTGAATGTCCGACCGGAGGGAAGCTTTATCGAACTAAAATAGCAAGCGACTCGTATTACCACGATGCATACCTTTAATTTTGTTTCACTTAAACAACATTCGTTCATGAAAGGGCCAGTTGTCCATTGGTTCTCAAGAAAACACGCATGGATCGTCCGCCAATGCCCTCTTCGCATTCATGGTAGAACTGTGAATTCCGCGTAAATCATTTGTAGTATCAACCAAGTAAGGTTAGCCGCATCGATCAACGATCTTACCTCGCTTCCATGTATTTCACGTTCACAACGTCAGGGTTACACCTGGTACGTTGGTCCGAATGTTTGCAGCCACTATATTGTTTCAATCAATGAAGCACGTGGGATCTGGCACAATTGAAAACTATTTTCGGCAACACAACACATCTTCGAGTTCCAGATTCCAAATGGCGTTGCAATGCCGAATGACAGATGAACTAGTGTTGGCAGAATCGGGATTCGGAAGATTCGAAGATTCGATCTCTAGACGGATTCCAAAGATTCGAATCCCATTTGACGGATTCTAAAGATTCGAATCCCATCTGACAGATTCTAAAGATTGGGATCCCATTTGAGGGATTCTAACCGCGTGACTACATTAGGCGTACCATACCAAAAACTTGATACGGTCTAGCTCAAGGTGGGTCCTAAGGGAGGTGAGCTCAAAGGCCTGGTCGTGGCAGCCATTTTGAAATTAATTTTTGACAACCGTTCCTGGTTTTATTTACCAACAAAAGGATTACGACGCGTTAGCAAGCTGCTGGTTCCAGTTGATACGGTTACCGGAAGACTCTGCCCTCATTAGCCACAAATTTAATGAGGACACAGTTCCATCTACGATATATTGCAAAGTCATCTAGTAAATGAGGTTGGACGAGATGGGTAAAGCGGTTTGGTCATCCAAAGGCACATATGTTAACACTTTGTTGCTACAATGCTACACGAAACGTGTTTGTTAAAACGACAGTATCTTTTTCATATCGCATTTTTTCACATTCCATGAGTTAGTTTTGCAAAAAACAGCTGAACAGGATAAATACGGCATTCTTACGCTATCGGAAAGAACTTTGGAAACAACAACTGGCAAATTGTAAACATAAACAAAACCCGGAACGATTGTCAAATTTTTCCTTTATTTTTCCAAAAAAAGCAAGGCGATTTGTTCGGGATGAACCCACCTGGATAGTATTCACTTTGGGTATGGTACGCTTCATAAAGTCACGCCATGAAAAGAATTGAGCAACAGTTTGACAGATGTCACATCAGACTACCCAAGAAGAAAAAACCCTGCTATTTGAGGTGTTTTTGACCTCTAAGTTGAGTTCGAACTAATGGTCACACCCAAGATGATTAAATACTGAATAGGTGACTTTTTTGGAGGTATTTTTTTAGAAAATGGCGACCATGACTTTTGACAGTATGGAGATAAACAGCATAGAATGTAAACAACTATGCGAGTAAAGAGAAGGTACGTGACCGTCCGTCCACACGGCGCTGCGACAATTCTGCGACCAGGGTTTCTGCGACCGATTTGTGCTCACCGAAAGTGTCAAAGTAATCAAAAGTAGCCCAAGTCGGCCATCTTGCATGTCAAAAGTGTCGCAGAAACTCCCGCCGGCACTGGGTCGCAGCGTTGGACAATCTGGGCAACGTTTTCGTCGCAACTTTCTGCGACATTACAAAAAGACCGTTATTCGTATGTAAAAATGCTCATTGTCATGGTTTGTTCGACGAGAAGGAGTTTTGATATAGTAAATAAATATACTGGCGTACTAATTCATGTTTTTAATGCTTTTTTTTATTTAACTATTGTGTTAAAATGAAAGAATGTAAATTATAATTTTAATGTAAATGCATATAGCATATTTTTATTATTCTAGAAAGTCAACAGCATTAAAGTAAAAACAAGTAACGCCGGTTTGTTCGACGAGAAGAAGTTTTAATATAGTAAATAAATATACTGACGTATTAATTCATGTTTTGAATCCGTTTTTTAATTCAACTATTGTATTAAAATGTATGAATGTAAATAATAACTTTAATGTAAATGCGCCCTATAGCATATTTTGGGGAATCATTACATGGGTAAGCATTTTAGAAAATCAAAAACATCAATGTAAAAACAAGTAAACGTTAAAAGCGTAGTTTTGGAAGCGCTTAAGTATTGTTCAAACTTTTTGATATGTCCGTTATCCGTATCCTTTTTAGCTCGACTAGAAAGAGTTTTATTCTGGAGTTTATTTTTTTGTTCACAAATAACATAAAAACAGACGTAATAAAAACGATGCACAAGTCGATGATCAAAAGCACCTCTATCGACTTAAACGTTGGTTGTGCTGGTAGGGTGGAGTGCAATACAAAAACAAAACAAACAGTGTTGTGCTATTTTGTTTTGAGTTTTAGGAGTGGGTTAAAAATTTTGCAATGTGCGATCCAGAGATAATGCTAAGTTGGACGCAAGCCTGGGCTTCTTTTATGAGGTTACATCTACTACAACAGCGTCAGCGTCGCCAACGGTTGTGGATGCGGCCAATGCTGATGGAGCGGGATGAAAATGCCAGCCGGCTGTTGGGTAGTATTCTCGAGGAGGAGCTGGATTGAACAGTTATCAACTTTATGAGGATATCGCGGAAGGATTTCCGGTACCTATATAGCTTGATAGCACCCAGTATCCGGAGGCAGGACACCAACATGCGCCTTTCCGTAACGGCGAAAGACAAACTGATTGTTACACTAAGGTATCTTGCTTCTGGAGATGATTACAAGAGTTTGGAATACGCTTACCGGGTATGAATAGAAAAGCAATAATTAAAATCGTGACAATTGAAGCTCACGAGATTTTTCACTTGTAGATATTGAAGCAGTGCATCTCCAAATTTATCCCAGAAGTATGTCACCAGCTAATTCAAATACTTCGGGAATATGTGAAGGTAAATTCAAAATTAAACCTAAAAGCCCTTAACAAACTAAACGAAAATTAAGGAAATGATAACCTAGTTCTAATTATCTACTAATGATAAGCCCTACCCTACCCTACCCTACCCTGCTAATGTAAACTTAAGGATATGTGAAGGTAAATTCAAAATTAAACCTAAAAGCCCTTAACAAACTAAACGAAAATTAAGGAAATAATAACCTAGTCCTAATTATCTACTAATGATAAGCCCTACCCTACCCTACTAATGTAAACTTAAGGATATCTACCGTACTTTTTAAAAAAAATTTGCGCTCTGCCTCATTCAACAATTGATTAATCTTATACCTAGTCTCTTCGCATAATTCTTCGTCCAGTAAGGCCAACCGCTGACCTACACTAACACCGTATTGTGCATTGGGGCCGGTTGTAGTTGTTGTTTTAATAAGTTCGTTAGTGGCATGAGACACAACACGCAATGTTTCCAAAACTTCCTCGTTGTAGGAAAGGTTGGCCTCATGCCACCGACGCTTATTATTCCGAGCCCTTGTCACTGGCGGAGTGCTTGGCTGGGGGCGTGTAGGTAAACGCCTGGTGGAAGTGCGTCTTGATGGGCTAGAAGACGGCCCGGGGGTTGGAGTGAACTGCCGTCTACGCCCTGATGGTCCTGGAGGTGTTGATGCAGCTTGATCTTCAGGAAACCCAGCAGCATCAATGTCCTGAAGGTATTCAACATCCAGATATTCCTCAGATTCAGATTGATCCACGTACATCTAAAAAATAAAGAAGGATGAAAATATAATATTGAAAAAAGTTTTTAATTATTGTTTATTTCAGCTTCCAACCAGCAGGGAACAGTGGCTCGAAGTGTCACGAAAATTTGAAGCGAAATTCGATTTTCCACATGTAATTGGAGCTATAGACGGAAAGCATGTTGCAATTACAACTCCAAAACACAGTGGTACGGATTATTTCAATTACAAAAAATTCTCCAGCATCGTTTTATTGGCCGTAGTGGATGCAGATTACAACTTTTTATGCGCAGACGTTGGCTGTAAAGGTCGCATATCAGATGGAGGTGTGTTTCGGCACTCTAGGTTATATCCTTTGCTAGAGCATAACGAAACATCAAGGGTCCAAGTACCATACATGCTGCTGGGAGACAGTGGATTTGCCCTTACAAAGTATTGCCTGAAATCGTTCGGTGGTGTGACGCAACGGGGATCGATCGAAAGGCAATTTAACGACCGTCATTCCCGAGCCAGACGTCCTGTAGAACAGGCGTTTGGCATATTAAGTGGCAGGTTCAGGGTGCTAAGAAAACCTATAAAATTGGAACCCGCAATAGCACGGAAGATTGTGCTGGCATGTATTTATATGCATAACTTTATAAGACGGCAAAGAACCACCGAACCCTTTGACGCCGACTTAATATTGATAAACGACCCTTCAGGCAGTGCACAAGCATGGCAAGATCTGCGTGGTATAAGCGTCAGGGCAAGTGACCACCATATACAAATACGTATGCATCTAGCAAACTATCTAGCTACTAGTTAGCTTTTCAAACGCAATCCTAGATTAATTTTAATGTTAGCAGAAAATAATAAACTATTGCTTTCATCAAGAACATAGTTTATACTTTTAGTTCTTCTATTCTACAAAGAGTCAAAGTGCCGCGATACGAGTTTGGACTCCCGATATAGTACACAGCAGAATGTTTGAACTTGAAATATAACTCACCGTATCCTCCGTATCGCCACATTCTGTCACGGCCGACAAGAAACTCATTGCCTCATAGGCGTACCATAGACTCTTCGTCTGTTCATCAGCCCCTGAAACATTAATGAGTAATGTTGGTTTATAATAGTTTTATAAAATGTTGTTATAACTAAATTAATTTACCAGATCCGGTTTTTTGGGTTTTCGAATATATGGGTTTAAAGTGCCGGTATGAACTGTTCAACGATTCCCATTTTTTTTGCAATAGGAATGTTGAAACCCCCATTGCTTCGCTGATATCTTCCCATGCATCTGCCTGCCTATTTTTATTTTTATAATTTCGATGCTTCCTATTCCACAAGCACCCGTACAATTCAACGAGACTTATGAAATGTAGAGATTTCTCATTGCTCAAGTCGATAGTCTGAGTTCTACTGTGAAGCCACTACAACTCTATGCATGATCTTCGTGAACTTCTACCCAACGAGAGCCATTTACTGATGAAATGATTGAAGTTTTTTGATGGTTTATGGTCTTCACAACACACTCGTCACTATACATACCTTTTGCTTCTTTGACATGGTTAAACTCTGTAATAAACTTTAATATTTCACCTTCAATGAACGCACGTAGTAAACAACGTTTCAACAAATTTTGCACGCGCACACGGACTTGACAATCGCGTTCCGAGAAAATTGAACACAACCAACGTTTAAGTCGATAGAAGTGCTTTTGATCATCGACTTGTGCATCGTTTTTATTACGTCTGTTTTTATGTTATTTGTGAACAAAAAAATAAACTCCAGAATAAAACTCTTTCTAGTCGAGCTAAAAAGGATACGGATAACGGACATATCGAAAAGTTTGAACAATACTTAAGCGCTTCCAAAACTACGCTTTTAACGTTTACTTGTTTTTACATTGATGTTTTTGATTTTCTAAAATGCTTACCCATGTAATGATTCCCCAAAATATGCTATAGGGCGCATTTACATTAAAGTTATTATTTACATTCATACATTTTAATACAATAGTTTTAAATTAAAATTAAAAAACGGATTCAAAACATGAATTAATACGTCAGTATATTTATTTACTATATTAAAACTTCTTCTCGTCGAACAAACCGGCGTTACTTGTTTTTACTTTAATGCTGTTGACTTTCTAGAATAATAAAAATATGCTATATGCATTTACATTAAAATTATTATTTACATTCTTTCATTTTAACACAATAGTTAAATAAAAAAAAGCATTAAAAACATGAATTAGTACGCCAGTATATTTATTTACTATATCAAAACTCCTTCTCGTCGAACAAACCATGACAATGAGCATTTTTTCATACGAATAACGGTCTTTTTGTAATGTCGCAGAAAGTTGCGACGAAAACGTTGCCCAGATTGTCCAACGCTGCGACCCAGTGCCGGCGGGAGTTTCTGCGACACTTTTGACATGCAAGATGGCCGACTTGGGCTACTTTTGATTACTTTGACACTTTCGGTGAGCACAAATCGGTCGCAGAAACCCTGGTCGCAGAATTGTCGCAGCGCCGTGTGGACGGACGGTCACGTACCTTCTCTTTACTCGCATAGTTGTTTACATTCTATGCTGTTTATCACCATACTGTCAAAAGTCATGGTCGCCATTTTCTAAAAAAATACCTCCAAAAAAGTCACCTATTCAGTATTTAATCATCTTGGGTGTGACTTAGTTCGAACTCAACTTAGAGGTCAAAAACACCTCAAATAGCAGGGTTTTTTCTTCTTGGGTAGTCTTATGTGACATCTGTCAAACTGTTGCTCAATTCTTTTCATGGCGTGACTTTATGAAGCGTACCATACCCAAAGTGAATACTATCCAGGTGGGTTCATCCCGAACAAATCGCCTTGCTTTTTTTGGAAAAATAAAGGAAAAATTTGACAATCGTTCCGGGTTTTGTTTATGTTTACAATTTGCCAGTTGTTGTTTCCAAAGTTCTTTCCGATAGCGTAAGAATGCCGTATTTATCCTGTTCAGCTGTTTTTTGCAAAACTAACTCATGGAATGTGAAAAAATGCGATATGAAAAAGATACTGTCGTTTTAACAAACACGTTTCGTGTAGCATTGTAGCAACAAAGTGTTAACATATGTGCCTTTGGATGACCAAACCGCTTTACCCATCTCGTCCAACCTCATTTACTAGATGACTTTGCAATATATCGTAGATGGAACTGTGTTCTCAGTAAATTTGTGGCTAATGAGGGCAGAGTCTTCCGGTAACCGTATCAACTGGAACCAGCAGCTTGCTAACGCGTCGTAATCCTTTTGTTGGTAAATAAAACCAGGAACGGTTGTCAAAAATTAATTTCAAAATGGCTGCCACGACCAGGCCTTTGAGCTCACCTCCCTTAGGACCCACCTTGAGCTAGACCGTATCAAGTTTTTGGTATGGTACGCCTAATGTAGTCACGCGGTTAGAATCCCTCAAATGGGATCCCAATCTTTAGAATCTGTCAGATGGGATTCGAATCTTTAGAATCCGTCAAATGGGATTCGAATCTTTGGAATCCGTCTAGAGATCGAATCTTCGAATCTTCCGAATCCCGATTCTGCCAACACTAGTTCATCTGTCATTCGGCATTGCAACGCCATTTGGAATCTGGAACTCGAAGATAATAACGCGTGTTGTGTTGCCGAAAATAGTTTTCAATTGTGCCAGATCCCACGTGCTTCATTGATTGAAACAATATAGTGGCTGCAAACATTCGGACCAACGTACCAGGTGTAACCCTGACGTTGTGAACGTGAAATACATGGAAGCGAGGTAAGATCGTTGATCGATGCGGCTAACCTTACTTGGTTGATACTACAAATGATTTACGCGGAATTCACAGTTCTACCATGAATGCGAAGAGGGCATTGGCGGACGATCCATGCGTGTTTTCTTGAGAACCAATGGACAACTGGCCCTTTCATGAACGAATGTTGTTTAAGTGAAACAAAATTAAAGGTATGCATCGTGGTAATACGAGTCGCTTGCTATTTTAGTTCGATAAAGCTTCCCTCCGGTCGGACATTCAATAGCACGAGGAACAAGAGCTCGTCATAGTGGAAGCGTCCGAGTTTGCCACCAGCCATCAGGTTGGAGCAATCTTGGCCAATTCCGAGGCTGCTTTCCCCAACATGATGCGGGAGTGCCAAGAGTACGGCCAGTTGGATCGGAACGAATACTTAGGAGAGTCCGAACATAACTATGGATGTTTGGTAAACTACGAAGGCGTCTGGATCCGGGCGGTCAAGCTAACTGCGGACTGTGAAAATCAATTCTTTTTGATAAACTTGGGACTCTTCTCCCAGCTTGACAAATCGTGGCCCAAGCGCCGATACCCCCCAGGGCTCATTCAGATTCTTTAACCTGACGGTATACTTTATGGAATGATTTTTCGTTCTTATCTGTATTTTTTAGACATTTAATTTCTTACCAAAGAAACGATAGCAAGCAGCATTTTGATCGATGCTTTGCGCGACACGAAGGTTAAAGCAAAGGTGTATTGTGATGAAGAATCTGAACTATTTCGTATGAAAATCATTTCTATAATTAAACGTTAAACACAGAAATCGTAAACCATTTTAGTGACATAGATGATTTGATCAAGAATCTGAACTCTCGTATGAACATCATTTCAATCATTAAACGATAAACGCAGAAATCGTGAAGCATTTTAAAGACATAACTTTCTTTGTTTTAAATTTTTATCGTTTAACTTTAAATTTGGTTCATTCACATGGAATTTAATATTTGCTCCAAAATGGATTACAAATTTAATTTTTGCAAGAATATTTCTTTTTTCAAATCTAATGAACCCCGGTTCGTTAGTAAGGATGTTAAATGAAAGAACTATTAAGAACTTCATAAGTATTACGCGATTATAGAACGGCTTGATGCTTTTTGCAACACTTCAATCATGTAGCAGCAGCGAAAATCAAAGGGAATGAAAATTTGGAAAAGTAATGAAGAGTGAAAATTCATTCATTATGGTCAGTGTGCTTTTCAAAGCAGTATGTAAATTTTAATCATTGTATAAGCATCGGAAAGCAGCGGGTAATCAAGACAAAGAAAATTATTACTTTGTACGGTCAATTCGTAGAGCTTGTAGAGAACATGCATGGTTGCACTCTGCTGCTTCCGAGATTAAGTTTGCAAGTTTGAATTGTCATTGAAGTGCTTAGATAAGTGACTAGCCTGATTCGTTACAAAGGTCATATTTTATGAGCGATTTGTTTTCCTAGTTTCACTTCCATGCGACGCGCATAATATCCGCAGAAAAGTTAAAAAGTTTTGATAATATCAAAAGAAAAGTATTTCATGTACACCATGTTTGCCCGTCTGATTTTTTTTTCTGAAGCCTAATTAACCAGTTTTTGCTTTGTATCAGCTGTGATAAAACTTCCTAAATAAAACTATTTATCATAGTTTGGTTTCATTTGTCTTAAGGTTTCATCATTTCAATTGTTTGTCTTTGTTTCAGAGTTTTTTAACCGTGATTTGTGAATTAGTTGCTAAGCTGCAGTATTACTCAGCTATAAGATGTAGAATAATTAGGTTATCTGAAATCTAGATCAAGCACAGACTTACTGACTAAAAAGGGTTGTTACAGTAAAAGGATCGAACTAGTTGATGGTTCATATCCGCCTATTCCCTTTTTTAAATCGCCTTCTAAATACAAATACTAACAAAACTTGTTTTTTTTTCTCTGTTTCAGCTTCTGGTTTTTTATTGGTTTGATGTGATATTGGTCTAGTGATCTTACTTTTGCTTATAGGTTTTCATATGGATTTTCTACGTTTTGTTTCTCTGGGCAGTTTATTTTGTCCTACCTTATGATAAGGTATTTCAGTGCTGAAATGTGATGTAAGTATTATACAGTCATATTGTATACTAGTATATCTTAATAAAGGTTAGGAATTTCTATTTTCTAGATTATTTAACTGTATAACGTGGACAAGTGTTTATTTTCCGTCAGTGTGATGCAGTTATGTTTAGGTTCATGGATGAACAAAACAAATATCGCATGGAGCGATGAAAACAAATATCGCGAAAACAAACGGTGAGTGAGATTTGTTTTTTCTATTTTTTTATCAATCTTTGATACGCTGATAAACATTTGACTATGGTTTTGTCGAACATTACTCGTATGATGTTAACATGTATTTAACGCCTGTTCAAGTTGCTATTATAACAATGATGCACTTAATTCGCTTTTATTTGCTGAGACATAGGAAATTTTTCATCATTGTCAACTTATTCGAGACCGCCATCTGGATTTATCCAAAATTATGATCTAGTTTAATATCCCGTTGCTTGATTTGCTTCGAATTGCAATTGTATAGTATCGCCGTACTGAGATGAAACATGAACCTTTTTTTTTTCGACATTCAGCAGCTTTCATTTCAGGGGGCTCTGTAAATATACCCACTAGTTAGATTCGCAGTATGCAAGTAAATTAGTGCACAAATTACACATTATGCTGCTGAGTTGAAAATTGGCAAGTTGAACGTTAGGTAAAACGGCATTAGCGCCAATTGTTAGAGCTGATGAAAGTTGCATTGATTTTTTCCAAATTCAGCAGTGCAACGACTTTTTTGTCGTTTTACTTGAACTTAATTTGCTTTTAAATGTTGCCCGAATGCATCTTTGTGATCTTTTTGACCGCCCTTTTGAACACGCTATAATTTTGTAATTTTTGACGATTCTTCCAATCCGTAACCGGCTATGCACTTATGAATCATTCCCCAAATTTTGGTATGCACCTCTGCATCAGTTGTGTACTTTTTCATATAGGTAGTAGCATACATTTTATTCCGCGCGATTGTTTCTTCTAACTGGCGTTTCACTTTAAGGCACGCCAACACTCCTACAATTGTGCTTAAACCGAGCAAAACAATGAGGCATCACTTAGTTATTTTGCCCATTGGCTTTTCGTTCTCATATATATGCAATGTGTGTATTTATTATTATTCAAAAGAATTGAGCGACAGCTTGCCAGACGTCAAAGAAGTCACCTTTGGTTTCCGCTCAATTTCATCCGCAAAGCCGTGCAAAGCCGGGAAAAGTGCTAGTGGAGAACGGTGTGTGAATTAAGTTTGTGACGGGAAATGGTGCACACATTCATTGTTATGATATAAAACAAGCTTATAATGTTAGTTCCGTGCATTCTAATGCGTGTGTGTGCTTTTGTAACTAGATTACAAGATAATTGAGTGGAAAGGAACAGTTCATTTACTATTGCCGCTAGCTACGAAAGTTGATTGTGGTTACTGTGATTGCTTTGTACACGATTTGAAGCTCAAATCTTGGTAACAAGACGCTTGTTTCTAAATGTTGAACAAAAATTTCAACTTGGTTAGTCCTTTGCGATTCCTCGATATAATCTGTTTCACTAAGCTTATTTATGTCTTGTTGAATCATGTTATTAAAACCTATTTTTTTCGTTCGTCAAACTATGTGTACTTGAGAAACGAATGGCCAGGATGTCTATCTGCATTGTTCACGCTTCGTTGAAAACAGATGCATTGTCCATTCTGTTTTAAAACAAAAATGACCGTTTGAACATTTTCGTGAGTGTATGGTAAGTTTATGTATTATGAGTATGCGTTACCCGAATGTTTCGAGCAGCTCAACGACAGGCAATCTTAGCTTCAGATGTCACCTAAAAGAATCCCTCGCAAACTCACACCATCATTTAGAATATGTAGACTTCGAATGGATGCTGTTGTAAACGAACTGTTATTGATTGGACTGAGAAAAACAAGATAGTAGCTAGCATGCAAATAATACCTCACAAAAGGCGCTTTAATCTCTTGTTTGGTCGGAAAATATCGAATTCCGTAACTAAGGTAGCTCTCATTTCGCATTGTAATCGCGTACGAACAAGACGAGTTAGATCACGGGATTGGAAAATGGTAATGTCTTTTTTCACCTCAGAACGTGTTGATTTGTGTGCATACTTAAAGCTAGAGCAAACTACAACTATAACTAACAAGTTAATCCCGGACGGTTTGTTGGGAACCTTTTTATTGCAAAACAGGAAATCCTCACCTCGATAAGCATTCACGATAGCAGCTGTACAGTATTTTGTGAGAAAATATTTCGTCCAAGCTGAGATGATATTTGTAACGCCAATGCTACTTTCCTACGCAATCACCATCCCGTTTTTCATGGTGCAACAAACTGTACTTAAGCTTCGAAAGTATTTTCACTCGAATTTCTGCAACTGCCCGTGAAGTGTAGAAACCTAGCAAACACCAATAATGATCGTCAAATGAAGAAACGGCCTTCGGTACGAGATCTGCGAAGTATTATGGCCATCGTAGTACGTGGACATATCCGCCAATTGGACCGTCGAACGATCCCTTCTATCACATTTCCCATCCGAGGAAGAAGGAAAAGAGTATCAAATGTGATCACCTACCGTAAGATCAGGATTTGTATCCCGTCCGTCGATATACTACGGCGTTGGTGGTCAAATTTGCACCGAGATTTGGAAAATTGTGGCAAAGTGGCTTCTTTGGCCTGCACGAAAAGGGAGGCATCGGAACGATATTGCAACTATTTATAACTCAAGCCTAGACCATTCCATCACATTGGGTTCAGTTTAGTCTATTGAAAGTGTTTATATGTCTTTTATAGATATTATATTTTATTACATACATATATGAATGTATAACAAATTGAAGTTTAACAAATTTGAATGGAGAATACATTTTCGATTTGTATGAAGTGTTTATTTTTCGAAAGTGCATACCAGTGCAAAAACTAATGGCAGAAAGTGAATAGAATGTTTACAGTAATTCGAATCTTTAGAATCCGTCAAATGGGATTCGAATCTTTGGAATCTGTCTAGGGATCGAATCTTCGAATCTTCCGAATCCCGATTCTGCCAACACTAGTTCATCTGTCATTCGGCATTGCAACGCCATTTGGAATCTGGAACTCGAAGATAATAACGCGTGTTGTGTTGCCGAAAATAGTTTTCAATTGTGCCAGATCCCACGTGCTTCATTGATTGAAACTATATAGTGGCTGCAAACATTCGGACCAACGTACCAGGTGTAACCCTGACGTTGTGAACGTGAAATACATGGAAGCGAGGTAAGATCGTTGATCGATGCGGCTAACCTTACTTGGTTGATACTACAAATGATTTACGCGGAATTCACAGTTCTACCATGAATGCGAAGAGGGCATTGGCGGACGATCCATGCGTGTTTTCTTGAGAACCAATGGACAACTGGCCCTTTCATGAACGAATGTTGTTTAAGTGAAACAAAATTAAAGGTATGCATCGTGGTAATACGAGTCGCTTGCTATTTTAGTTCGATAAAGCTTCCCTCCGGTCGGACATTCAATAGCACGAGGAACAAGAGCTCGTCATAGTGGAAGCGTCCGAGTTTGCCACCAGCCATCAGGTTGGAGCAATCTTGGCCAATTCCGAGGCTGCTTTCCCCAACATGATGCGGGAGTGCCAAGAGTACGGCCAGTTGGATCGGAACGAATACTTAGGAGAGTCCGAACATAACTATGGATGTTTGGTAAATTACGAAGGCGTCTGGATCCTGGCGGTCAAGCTAACTGCGGACTGTGAAAATCAATTCTTTTTGATAAACTTGGGACTCTTCTCCCAGCTTGACAAATCGTGGCCCAAGCGCCGATACCCCCCAGGGCTCATTCAGATTCTTTAACCTGACGGTATACTTTATGGAATGATTTTTCGTTCTTATCTGTATTTTTTAGACATTTAATTTCTTACCAAAGAAACGATAGCAAGCAGCATTTTGATCGATGCTTTGCGCGACACGAAGGTTAAAGCAAAGGTGTACTGTGATGAAGAATCTGAACTATTTCGTATGAAAATCATTTCTATAATTAAACGTTAAACACAGAAATCGTAAAGCATTTTAGTGACATAGATGATTTGATCAAGAATCTGAACTCTCGTATGAACATCATTTCAATCATTAAACGATAAACGCAGAAATCGTGAAGCATTTTAAAGACATAACTTTCTTTGTTTTAAATTTTTATCGTTTAACTTTAAATTTGGTTCATTCACATGGAATTTAATATTTGCTCCAAAATGGATTACAAATTTAATTTTTGCAAGAATATTTCTTTTTTCAAATCTAATGAACCCCGGTTCGTTAGTAAGGATGTTAAATGAAAGAACTATTAAGAACTTCATAAGTATTACGCGATTATAGAACGGCTTGATGCTTTTTGCAACACTTCAATCATGTAGCAGCAGCGAAAATCAAAGGGAATGAAAATTTGGAAAAGTAATGAAGAGTGAAAATTCATTCATTATGGTCAGTGTGCTTTTCAAAGCAGTATGTAAATTTTAATCATTGTATAAGCATCGGAAAGCAGCGGGTAATCAAGACAAAGAAAATTATTACTTTGTACGGTCAATTCGTAGAGCTTGTAGAGAACATGCATGGTTGCACTCTGCTGCTTCCGAGATTAAGTTTGCAAGTTTGAATTGTCATTGAAGTGCTTAGATAAGTGACTAGCCTGATTCGTTACAAAGGTCATATTTTATGAGCGATTTGTTTTCCTAGTTTCACTTCCATGCGACGCGCATAATATCCGCAGAAAAGTTAAAAAGTTTTGATAATATCAAAAGAAAAGTATTTCATGTACACCATGTTTGCCCGTCTGATTTTTTTTTTCTGAAGCCTAATTAACCAGTTTTTGCTTTGTATCAGCTGTGATAAAACTTCCTAAATAAAACTATGATAAATTTTGGTTTCATTTGTCTTAAGGTTTCATCATTTCAATTGTTTGTCTTTGTTTCAGAGTTTTTTAACCGTGATTTGTGAATTAGTTGCTAAGCTGCAGTATTACTCAGCTATAAGATGTAGAATAATTAGGTTATCTGAAATCTAGATCAAGCACAGACTTACTGACTAAAAAGGGTTGTTACAGTAAAAGGATCGAACTAGTTGATGGTTCATATCCGCCTATTCCCTTTTTTAAATCGCCTTCTAAATACAAATACTAACAAAACTTGTTTTTTTTTTTCTGTTTCAGCTTCTGGTTTTTTATTGGTTTGATGTGATATTGGTCTAGTGATCTTACTTTTGCTTATAGGTTTTCATATGGATTTTCTACGTTTTGTTTCTCTGGGCAGTTTATTTTGTCCTACCTTATGATAAGGTATTTCAGTGCTGAAATGTGATGTAAGTATTATACAGTCATATTGTATACTAGTATATCTTAATAAAGGTTAGGAATTTCTATTTTCTAGATTATTTAACTGTATAACGTGGACAAGAGTTTATTTTCCGTCAGTGTGATGCAGTTATGTTTAGGTTCATGGATGAACAAAACAAATATCGCATGGAGCGATGAAAACAAATATCGCGAAAACAAACGGTGAGTTCGATTTGTTTTTTCTATTTTTTTATCAATCTTTGATACGCTGATAAACATTTGACTATGGTTTTGTCGAACATTACTCGTATGATGTTAACATGTATTTAACGCCTGTTCAAGTTGCTATTATAACAATGATGCACTTAATTCGCTTTTATTTGCTGAGACATAGGAAATTTTTCATCATTGTCAACTTATTCGAGACCGCCATCTGGATTTATCCAAAATTATGATCTAGTTTAATATCCCGTTGCTTGATTTGCTTCGAATTGCAATTGTATAGTATCGCCGTACTGAGATGAAACATGAACCTTTTTTTTTTTCGACATTCAGCAGCTTTCATTTCAGGGGGCTCTGTAAATATACCCACTAGTTAGATTCGCAGTATGCAAGTAAATTAGTGCACAAATTACACATTATGCTGCTGAGTTGAAAATTGGCAAGTCGAACGTTAGGTAAAACGGCATTAGCGCCAATTGTTAGAGCTGATGAAAGTTGCATTGATTTTTTCCAAATTCAGCAGTGCAACGACTTTTTTGTCGTTTTACTTGAACTTATTTTGCTTTTAAATGTTGCCCGAATGCATCTTTGTGATCTTTTTGACCGCCCTTTTGAACACGCTATAATTTTGTAATTTTTGACGATTCTTCCAATCCGTAACCGGCTATGCACTTATGAATCATTCCCCAAATTTTGGTATGCACCTCTGCATCAGTTCGTGTACTTTTTCATATAGGTAGTAGCATACATTTTATTCCGCGCGATTGTTTCTTCTAACTGGCGTTTCACTTTAAGGCACGCCAACACTCCTACAATTGTGCTTAAACCGAGCAAAACAATGAGGCATCACTTAGTTATTTTGCCCATTGGCTTTTCGTTCTCATATATATGCAATGTGTGTATTTATTATTATTCAAAAGAATTGAGCGACAACTTGCCAGATGTCAAAGAAGTCACCTTTGGTTTCCGCTCAATTTCATCCGCAAAGCCGTGCAAAGCCGGGAAAAGTTCTAGTGGAGAACGGTGTGTGAATTAAGTTTGTGACGGGAAATGGTGCACACATTCATTGTTATGATATAAAACAAGCTTATAATGTTAGTTCCGTGCATTCTAATGCGTGTGTGTGCTTTTGTAACTAGATTACAAGACAATTGAGTGGAAAGGAACAGTTCATTTACTATTGCCGCTAGTTACGAAAGTTGATTGTGGTTACTGTGATTGCTTTGTACACGATTTGAAGCTCAAATCTTGGTAACAAGACGCTTGTTTCTAAATGTTGAACAAAAATTTCAACTTGGTTAGTCCTTTGCGATTCCTCGATATAATCTGTTTCACTAAGCCTATTTATGTCTTGTTGAATCATGTTATTAAAACCTCATTTTTTCGTTCGTCAAACTATGTGTACTTGAGAAACGAATGGCCAGGATGTCTATCTGCATTGTTCACGCTTCGTTGAAAACAGATGCATTGTCCATTCTGTTTTAAAACAAAAATGACCGTTTGAACATTTTCGTGAGTGTATGGTAAGTTTATGTATTATGAGTATGCGTTACCCGAATGTTTCGAGCAGCTCAACGACAGGCAATCTTAGCTTCAGATGTCACCTAAAAGAATCCCTCGCAAACTCACACCATCATTTAGAATATGTAGACTTCGAATGGATGCTGTTGTGAACGAACTGTTATTGATTGGACTGAGAAAAACAAGATAGTAGCTAGCATGCAAATAATACCTCACAAAAGGCGCTTTAATCTCTTGTTTGGTCGGAAAATATCGAATTCCGTAACTAAGGTAGCTCTCATTTCGCATTGTAATCGCGTACGAACAAGACGAGTTAGATCACGGGATTGGAAAATGGTAATGTCTTTTTTCACCTCAGAACGTGTTGGTTTGTGTGCATACTTAAAGCTAGAGCAAACTACAACTATAACTAACAAGTTAATCCCGGACGGTTTGTTGGGAACCTTTTTATTGCAAAACAGGAAATCCTAACCTCGATAAGCATTCACGATAGCAGCTGTACAGTATTTTGTGAGAAAATATTTCGTCCAAGCTGAGATGATATTTGTAACGCCAATGCTACTTTCCTACGCAATCACCATCCCGTTTTTCATGGTGCAACAAACTGTACTTAAGCTTCGAAAGTATTTTCACTCGAATTTCTGCAACTGCCCGTGAAGTGTAGAAACCCTGCAAACACCAATAATGATCGTCAAATGAAGAAACGGCCTTCGGTACGAGATCTGCGAAGTATTATGGCCATCGTAGTACGTGGACATATCCGCCAATTGGACCGTCGAACGATCCCTTCTATCACATTTCCCATCCGAGGAAGAAGGAAAAGAGTATCAAATGTGATCACCTACCGTAAGATCAGGATTTGTATCCCGTCCGTCGATATACTACGGCGTTGGTGGTCAAATTTGCACCGAGATTTGGAAAATTGTGGCAAAGTGGCTTCTTTGGCCTGCACGAAAAGGGAGGCATCGGAACGATATTGCAACTATTTATAACTCAAGCCTAGACCATTCCATCACATTGGGTTCAGTTTAGTCTATTGAAAGTGTTTATATGTCTTTTATAGATATTATATTTTATTACATACATATATGAATGTATAACAAATTGAAGTTTAACAAATTTGAATGGAGAATACATTTTCGATTTGTATGAAGTGTTTATTTTTCGAAAGTGCATACCAGTGCAAAAACTAATGGCAGAAAGTGAATAGAATGTTTACAGCAATTCGAATCTTTAGAATCCGTCAAATGGGATTCGAATCTTTGGAATCCGTCTAGGGATCGAATCTTCGAATCTTCCGAATCCCGATTCTGCCAACACTAGTTCATCTGTCATTCGGCATTGCAACGCCATTTGGAATCTGGAACTCGAAGATAATAACGCGTGTTGTGTTGCCGAAAATAGTTTTCAATTGTGCCAGATCCCACGTGCTTCATTGATTGAAACAATATAGTGGCTGCAAACATTCGGACCAACGTACCAGGTGTAACCCTGACGTTGTGAACGTGAAATACATGGAAGCGAGGTAAGATCGTTGATCGATGCGGCTAACCTTACTTGGTTGATACTACAAATGATTTACGCGGAATTCACAGTTCTACCATGAATGCGAAGAGGGCATTGGCGGACGATCCATGCGTGTTTTCTTGAGAACCAATGGACAACTGGCCCTTTCATGAACGAATGTTGTTTAAGTGAAACAAAATTAAAGGTATGCATCGTGGTAATACGAGTCGCTTGCTATTTTAGTTCGATAAAGCTTCCCTCCGGTCGGACATTCAATAGCACGAGGAACAAGAGCTCGTCATAGTGGAAGCGTCCGAGTTTGCCACCAGCCATCAGGTTGGAGCAATCTTGGCCAATTCCGAGGCTGCTTTCACCAACATGATGCGGGAGTGCCAAGAGTACGGCCAGTTGGATCGGAACGAATACTTAGGAGAGTCCGAACATAACTGTGGATGTTTGGTAAACTACGAAGGCGTCTGGATCCGGGCGGTCAAGCTAACTGCGGACTGTGAAAATCAATTCTTTTTGATAAACTTGGGACTCTTCTCCCAGCTTGACAAATCGTGGCCCAAGCGCCGATACCCCCCAGGGCTCATTCAGATTCTTTAACCTGACGGTATACTTTATGGAATGATTTTTCGTTCTTATCTGTATTTTTTAGACATTTAATTTCTTACCAAAGAAACGATAGCAAGCAGCATTTTGATCGATGCTTTGCGCGACACGAAGGTTAAAGCAAAGGTGTACTGTGATGAAGAATCTGAACTATTTCGTATGAAAATCATTTCTATAATTAAACGTTAAACGCAGAAATCGTAAAGCATTTTAGTGACATAGATGATTTGATCAAGAATCTGAACTCTCGTATGAACATCATTTCAATCATTAAACGATAAACGCAGAAATCGTGAAGCATTTTAAAGACATAACTTTCTTTGTTTTAAATTTTTATCGTTCAACTTTAAATTTGGTTCATTCACATGGAATTTAATATTTGCTCCAAAATGGATTACAAATTTAATTTTTGCAAGAATATTTCTTTTTTCAAATCTAATGAACCCCGGTTCGTTAGTAAGGATGTTAAATGAAAGAACTATTAAGAACTTCATAAGTATTACGCGATTATAGAACGGCTTGATGCTTTTTGCAACACTTCAATCATGTAGCAGCAGCGAAAATCAAAAGGAATGAAAATTTGGAAAAGTAATGAAGAGTGAAAATTCATTCATTATGGTCAGTGTGCTTTTCAAAGCAGTATGTAAATTTTAATCATTGTATAAGCATCGGAAAGCAGCGGGTAATCAAGACAAAGAAAATTATTACTTTGTACGGTCAATTCGTAGAGCTTGTAGAGAACATGCATGGTTGCACTCTGCTGCTTCCGAGATTAAGTTTGCAAGTTTGAATTGTCATTGAAGTGCTTAGATAAGTGACTAGCCTGATTCGTTACAAAGGTCATATTTTATGAGCGATTTGTTTTCCTAGTTTCACTTCCATGCGACGCGCATAATATCCGCAGAAAAGTTAAAAAGTTTTGATAATATCAAAAGAAAAGTATTTCATGTACACCATGTTTGCCCGTCTGATTTTTTTTTCTGAAGCCTAATTAACCAGTTTTTGCTTTGTATCAGCTGTGATAAAACTTCCTAAATAAAACTATAATAAATTTTGGTTTCATTTGTCTTAAGGTTTCATCATTTCAATTGTTTGTCTTTGTTTCAGAGTTTTTTAACCGTGATTTGTGAATTAGTTGCTAAGCTGCAGTATTACTCAGCTATAAGATGTAGAATAATTAGGTTATCTGAAATCTAGATCAAGCACAGACTTACTGACTAAAAAGGGTTGTTACAGTAAAAGGATCGAACTAGTTGATGGTTCATATCCGCCTATTCCCTTTTTTAAATCGCCTTCTAAATACAAATACTAACAAAATTTGTTTTTTTTTCTGTTTCAGCTTCTGGTTTTTTATTGGTTTGATGTGATATTGGTCTAGTGATCTTACTTTTGCTTATAGGTTTTCATATGGATTTTCTACGTTTTGTTTCTCTGGGCAGTTTATTTTGTCCTACCTTATGATAAGGTATTTCAGTGCTGAAATGTGATGTAAGTATTATACAGTCATATTGTATACTAGTATATCTTAATAAAGGTTAGGAATTTCTATTTTCTAGATTATTTAACTGTATAACGTGGACAAGTGTTTATTTTCCGTCAGTGTGATGCAGTTATGTTTAGGTTCATGGATGAACAAAACAAATATCGCATGGAGCGATGAAAACAAATATCGCGAAAACAAACGGTGAGTGAGATTTGTTTTTTCTATTTTTTTATCAATCTTTGATACGCTGATAAACATTTGACTATGGTTTTGTCGAACATTTCTCGTATGATGTTAACATGTATTTAACGCCTGTTCAAGTTGCTATTATAACAATGATGCACTTAATTCGCTTTTATTTGCTGAGACATAGGAAATTTTTCATCATTGTCAACCTTTTCGAGACCGCCATCTGGATTTATCCAAAATTATGATCTAGTTTAATATCCCGTTGCTTGATTTGCTTCGAATTGCAATTGTATAGTATCGCCGTACTGAGATGAAACATGAACCTTTTTTTTTCGACATTCAGCAGCTTTCATTTCAGGGGGCTCTGTAAATATACCCACAAGTTAGATTCGCAGTATGCAAGTAAATTAGTGCACAAATTACACATTATGCTGCTGAGTTGAAAATTGGCAAGTCGAACGTTAGGTAAAACGGCATTAGCGCCAATTGTTAGAGCTGATGAAAGTTGCATTGATTTTTTCCAAATTCAGCAGTGCAACGACTTTTTTGTCGTTTTACTTGAACTTAATTTGCTTTTAAATGTTGCCCGAATGCATCTTTGTGATCTTTTTGACCGCCCTTTTGAACACGCTATAATTTTGTAATTTTTGACGATTCTTCCAATCCGTAACCGGCTATGCACTTATGAATCATTCCCCAAATTTTGGTATGCACCTCTGCATCAGTTGTGTACTTTTTCATATAGGTAGTAGCATACATTTTATTCCGCGCGATTGTTTCTTCTAACTGGCGTTTCACTTTAAGGCACGCCAACACTCCTACAATTGTGCTTAAACCGAGCAAAACAATGAGGCATCACTTAGTTATTTTGCCCATTGGCTTTTCGTTCTCATATATATGCAATGTGTGTATTTATTATTATTCAAAAGAATTGAGCGACAGCTTGCCAGATGTCAAAGAAGTCACCTTTGGTTTCCGCTCAATTTCATCCGCAAAGCCGTGCAAAGCCGGGAAAAGTGCTAGTGGAGAACGGTGTGTGAATTAAGTTTGTGACGGGAAATGGTGCACACATTCATTGTTATGATATAAAACAAGCTTATAATGTTAGTTCCGTGCATTCTAATGCGTGTGTGTGCTTTTGTAACTAGATTACAAGATAATTGAGTGGAAAGGAACAGTTCATTTACTATTGCCGCTAGCTACGAAAGTTGATTGTGGTTACTGTGATTGCTTTGTACACGATTTGAAGCTCAAATCTTGGTAACAAGACGCTTGTTTCTAAATGTTGAACAAAAATTTCAACTTGGTTAGTCCTTTGCGATTCCTCGATATAATCTGTTTCACTAAGCTTATTTATGTCTTGTTGAATCATGTTATTAAAACATAATTTTTTCGTTCGTCAAACTATGTGTACTTGAGAAACGAATGGCCAGGATGTCTATCTGCATTGTTCACGCTTCGTTGAAAACAGATGCATTGTCCATTCTGTTTTAAAACAAAAATGACCGTTTGAACATTTTCGTGAGAGTATGGTAAGTTTATGTATTATGAGTATGCGTTACCCGAATGTTTCGAGCAGCTCAACGACAGGCAATCTTAGCTTCAGATGTCACCTAAAAGAATCCCTCGCAAACTCACACCATCATTTAGAATATGTAGACTTCGAATGGATGCTGTTGTAAACGAACTGTTATTGATTGGACTGAGAAAAACAAGATAGTAGCTAGCATGCAAATAATACCTCACAAAAGGCGCTTTAATCTCTTGTTTGGTCGGAAAATATCGAATTCCGTAACTAAGGTAGCTCTCATTTCGCATTGTAATCGCGTACGAACAAGACGAGTTAGATCACGGGATTGGAAAATGGTAATGTCTTTTTTCACCTCAGAACGTGTTGGTTTGTGTGCATACTTAAAGCTAGAGCAAACTACAACTATAACTAACAAGTTAATCCCGGACGGTTTGTTGGGAACCTTTTTATTGCATAACAGGAAATCCTCACCTCGATAAGCATTCACGATAGCAGCTGTACAGTATTTTGTGAGAAAATATTTCGTCCAAGCTGAGATGATATTTGTAACGCCAATGCTACTTTCCTACGCAATCACCATCCCGTTTTTCATGGTGCAACAAACTGTACTTAAGCTTCGAAAGTATTTTCACTCGAATTTCTGCAACTGCCCGTGAAGTGAAGAAACCCTGCAAACACCAATAATGATCGTCAAATGAAGAAACGGCCTTCGGTACGAGATCTGCGAAGTATTATGGCCATCATATTGGGATACTGAGTCGAACTAATCGAGCTTGTTTGTCTGGTACATTCTTAAATCATACAGCACAGCGTCAAGCTTGTTCCATTCATCGATGCGCGGGTTGGCGACTCTGTTTGCTAGGTCGTACATGTAGATATGACCAGTTTCGGCACCAACCATGACATGTCTGCTGCATGGTGTCCAGAAGGCGCGGTTAAGTGCCGGCTGCCCGTCTACTACAACCGACTCTACCGGGACATCTGTGTTTTGATTGAGATTCCACACGTTCAGACGCCCATTACCGTCAACGCTGGAAAATAGTGCCGGGTTGATACATTACATTGATACGGGAATAAATTCTTTTTTATTTTTCTCCGTTTTAACACTTGGATAACTGACGCTTTTTATCTAAAACTAGCTGTTGTCACCGAGGTTAGCCGCGAGTACGTTCACGAGCATAGCAACTAGCCATGGCAACGAGCAATTACACGAGCATTCCAAAGAAGAATGAGGCCGATATTAATCGGTTACGAACGAACAATCGAAATGGTAACGACGTATCGAACAAATAAAACAAATGTTCTATTTACACTAGAACTACCGCGGTTTTTACGCGTTTTTAGCCTTAGAAATAAATTTGATTGAAAAAGTACCTGACCAGTCAAAATGACTGGTCCGGTTGTTGAAGCTACTCAACGTGAGTTGCGAGTGCAAAGATTTTAGAATTAAACCGAATTTTAACACGTCTTACTTTTGACAATGGAGTTAAAAAAAACCCAGTCTTTATTCTTATGATTCTTGTTCGCAACTGCCTCATCAGTCCTTATCGCTTATCGCGATCTCCTCGGATCAATCTCTCGGGCGCTAGCTATCCCTTTTTGTCCGTTATCCCCCTCCTTTCCCCGCTCCGTATGTTTTGCCCGCCTCACATTGCCCGCTACAGGGTTCCGAACTACAATTCAGACCGGCGGCCCGTTGCTGTTGGGATGACTTCCAGGATTGTAGCATTTTTGGGTTGTCGTCTAGTGCGATCGGTGGTTTGGACCCTGTGGTTTGGACAGTGCTCCTTAGTAAAAAGTGATTTGGGGTAAGAAGAAAATCAGAATCGTTATCAAGAGGGACATCTGTCAGCGGCCTTGAATTTACGATGAATTCGACTTCACTTAATTGCGATGTAAGGATTTCATCAGTGGGCTGGCGGGGGGGAGCGATGGCTGATAGTGTCTTTTTTACCGATTGTACTAATCTTTCCCACGAGCCACCAAAATGAGGAGCAGCTGGTGGGTTGAAGGTCTATGTAGTGTTAGGTTGCACGAACTCGGTCATCAGCTGCGATTGGTCTAGTGACTCTAATGCTTCTCGAAGTTCTCGCGCAGCGCCGACGAAATTCGTGCCCCGATCGCTTATAAATTCCACCGGCTGACCTATCTTCGTTGTAAAGTTCCGAATGGCGAGTATACAGGAGTCGGTGTTCAACGAATGGGCGACTTCAACGTGTATCGCTCTAGTCGTTAGGCACGTCAGCAACACTCCCCAACGTTTCTCTGAGTGCCGGCCGACGGTCACTAGCATGGGACCGAAATAATCAATTCCGGTATGTGTGACGGGTCTTTGGTATGCCGCCAGCCGGGCTTGCGGTAGATCTCCCATCGAAGGTGTGGCGCGGCGCATTTTACAGAGTTGGCAATTTCTACGGACTCGTTCATATGTACCTTTCAAGCGAGGGATGTAGTACTTCTGTCGGATTTCGTTGAGCGCGGTCTGATGATTCATGTGGCCATATTTTCTGTGGTATGAAGCAAGGATTAGTTCAGTCGCGTAGTGTTGTCGAGGTAGAATAACGGGACGCTTGGCAGACTCTTCCACCCATTCGCAGTTTGTGATACGGCTTTTCATGCGTATGGTGCCTTGTTCATCTAAATACGGAGAGAGCTTGTATAATGAACTTGACTTCGGGAGTGAAGTTTCCCAAGAAGGCCCAACGTCGGTACCCTTCAATACACAGAGCTTCTCCGGGTACGCATCTTGTTGAATTTTTAGGTATATCGTCCGTTCGGCACTCTCCAGCTCCGCCTGCGTTAGGGGGCCACTCACTTTCATATTCTGCGCTGCCGTTTTCTTCAAGTTTTCAATGTATCTGTGCACGTAGGCAACTGCCCTTAATAGTCTCCACCAATTGGAGAATCTTTCAACTCTTACGGGCTCTTACGGGTGTAGCAAGTGGAGACGGGCTTCTTCTAACGTTTCACCGGGACTATCGCACTCGGTAGGCCAGTCGGTTTGACTACTCCAAAGGAATCTTGGCCCTTGGAACCAGCGGCTGGACATATCTAGTACAGGTATTTGATGCCATATGGTTGCTTCATCTGCCACGTTGTCCTTCGTTGATATCCAGTTCCAATCGCTGATTTCGGAGACGTCTAAGATGTTACTTACTCGGAATGCCACAAACTGGCTATATCGACGATGATCAGATTGAATCCAGCTCATAACATTCCTAGAATCTGTCCAGAAGAACTGCTTCTCTATCATTAGGCGGTGAGATTCCTTTATGGTTCCGGCAAGACGAGCCCCTATTACAGCTGCTTGAAGCTCCAATCTAGCAATGAACATAAATTTCAGGGGGGCCACCTTCGTTTTCGAGTCGACTAACGCTCATTCGATAACGCCCATTTCCTCGAAACGAAGGTAAGCTACGGCTGCGGCACCGCTCTCACTCGCATCACAAAACACGTCCGAACTTCCACCACTTGTCCTTGTTCGATAGCAACGCGCGATACTGACGCTGCTTACGTTGTGCAGAACCGATAACCACTGGAGCCATCTGTGGGATATTTTTTCCGGGATTTGTTCATCCCAGTCGCACTTTGCTCGCCAAGCTTCTCGTACTATTATCTTCAAAAGCATAAGTATATTGCCCAGGAGGCCCATTGGGTCGTAAATTGTCATTAAGACACTTAGCATTTCCTTCTTAGTTGGTAGCCGATCTCCTCGCTTTAGCTTCTCATCGTGCTTCGTTCCAACCTTGAAAGTAAAACAGTCTAAAGTGGTGTCCCACCACATGCCAAGCACTTTTTCAAGTGAGGGTTCTGTTCTGATGGCCAGACTTCGTGCCGTATCCGTGTTTCCTTGCATCTGCTCCATTAGAACAGCTGAATTCGACAGCCAGTTTCTTATTTCAAACCCCCCTTGAGCGTGAATATGGCGGACGTTACACGCTACCTGAATGACTTCTTCGGCTGTCTACGCTGGCAAGTAAGTCATCTACGTAATGTTCAAACTTGATACAACTCGCTGCCTTGGGGAATTGATGTTGAAAACGGTCTGTGGTAGACGTGGAAAACGATGGGAGAAGGCCGCCCAGAGTGAGGAGTGAGCTGCTACTGCTGGATCAGTCAGGAAAATAAACTTAGACTCGTCTGTTCGTTTATACGCGACAAACGTCCTCCGAGTCTAACTCCGACTCTGACTCTTCAGTGCTCTACTTCTCGACTGCACTGTCATTTGTCGTATCTCTTTATTTTATACTCATTATTACTACGTTGGTACAATGGGGTTAGTTGACATCATTTCGTCTTCTGATTGGTTAGTTCTGTTGTTCCTTATTTACGTAACGTTGGTGAAAGTTTAACTTCCTACTTTGTGTTCCTGCCCTCTGAATTTTAATAAATGGTTTTCCTATCTTGTCTGAAGAATGTATCTTTCTTGTCGCATCGTTATGCGCTCGATTTCGCTTGGCGGTTCTTCCGCTTTGTGTTTATGTTATTCAAAGTTCTTCCGCTTGAAGCGTTCGCGGTGGTCACGCTGTTTGTTATTGTTTTCGCGTGACTGTGCCTTTACGCGTCGCGATGCGCTTGCGAGTTGCGCTGTTTTGGTTTCGATGCATTGGCCAAAATCTGCTTGCGTTTCGTCTTCGAATATATAGGTCAGTTGGTTGAATTGACATTGTGATACAAAGTATGTTCGGTTTGAATCGTTCCGGTTCTTCTTGTGACATTGTCATCATTTTAAGGCTGTATAGCATAAGCATGCTACAGGTCTGCGTTTATGTTTTTCACGTAGTGAGCCGTACTTGGCGAACACGCCGCCCGAATGACATAACTTGTAGCAAATATTGTTGCGGCTTTCCGTCCTTTTTCCAGTTAGGCTCCCAGAAAAACATCTGGCTGCGTTGATCAGCTTTTCTCATGGCTATTTGGAAAAACATTTCCCGTATTTCTCCTGTTAGTGCCACCCGGCCCTCTCGAAACTTATGCAGAACCATTAGGAGGCTCACCAATTGGTCGGGCCCAGTTAGGAGTGCCGAATTCAGGCTTGTGTTATTCACCTTTGCGGCGGCGTCGAACACGACTCTTAACTTTCCGGGCTTGTTCGGGTTTACTACTGGAAAGATTGGCAAGTACCAATCATTTGGTGAGGTTTCCTCACATTCTTCGGGGGACATCTTTCGAATATAACCCTTTTTCTCGTACTCACATATCTTCAACGTCATAGCTAACTCGGCTAACTCCTTGTCTCCTGCTAGTCTTTTCATCAGGCAAGCGTGTCGTTTAAGGGCCATGGTTTTGCTGCAAGGCAATTTGACTGATTCATATCGCCAAAGTAAGGGGGCTTCGTATCGTCGCTCTTTCAATTGTACCCCCGCATTAAGGATTTCTAAAGCGCGTTCTTCTTCCTTCGACAACAGGTATTTACCATTGGCTTGGATGCCCAGTGAATCTAATGTGAAGAAATCGCGTAGGGCCTTATCGAGTTTGCCCTCGTCCCAATAATGGCATACATGTACGCCATGGAATACATTGCCGAGGCTGGCCGAGGTTGTTTCACCCGATCCATATACACCCACCCGAGGCGTGTTTTGGAAACCACGGGGCCTCCATCGGATGGTTACTTACTACGCAATGGGTGTCCAAGGTGCCAGCTGTCCATTCCGATTAGTATGCTTGGTCGTCCGGAGTAAGCGTCTAGTGGCACGTTGCTCAGATGGACTCCACCAACTTTCCTGGGTTAACCGTTTGACACGGAAGCTGCAAAGTACGCATTGAGTGTACCTTCTCCAAATTGTACACTTGACTGCCCTGTCTAGAGCCTGAAATCCCTAGGGAAAGCTGTACTGAGTCTTTTTCATCCCTGGTATGGTTTCTCGTCCAGGACACACAAAGAGGACGTGGGATACCCTTTATTCTCAACTGGCTGAGAAGCTGGTGGTCGATGAACGTTCCCGTCGCACCATCGTCAAAGAAGGCGATAGTCAACGCACTGCTGCTGGTGTTTGAGTTTTAAAAAAACTTAAACTTTATTTCCTACAACATATGTGCGGGTTAATACCCAACTATCGGTTTCGGATGCTGGATACCAACTGATGATCGGTTCGCGATCTGGATCGTTGGTTCACGGTCTTCTGATTCTAGGTGATCCGCGTCGCTGCGGGAATCTGCAACTCAGCATAATGCGGGCGGTCCGCGTTGCTATGGGAAGCTGCAACTCAGCATAATGTTGTGGTCCGGGGGTCGCGTCGCGATGATCGAATGTTGACTCACAATGTATGCTCTGGCGTTGTCCACAATGTATGCGATGGCGTTGTCCACAATGTATGCGCTGGCGTTGTCTTGACTCCTCCCTTCTTAAATGACTTTGTCCTCAATGTCTTGTTGCTGCGTGGATTGATGTTGGTCTGCTTACGAATGTTTCTCCGCGTTGCGGTTCTTGGTTTATGTTTACTTTTACCATTCTCCTTCTGTTGAAAAATAAGCAGATTACGGTTGCGTATATGAATAGTAACATGAAAGTTCCTCTGAATGCATGAATTTTCCATTTGATGGAATTGTTTTGTAGATTTATACTATGTAGCGTTTCTCGATGTTGCAACGTAAGATTGTTTAGATATTCCATCGGTGGTCTGTCTTCAATTTCGCTTATATTGACTTTTATTCCCGCTGTCGAGTGGTATGGTTTACCGGGAATGATGGCTTCATTGTTTGAATAAATTTTTCCGTTGATGATTATGTTGCAAATTTCAAATTGTATCAAGTATGACCCGTTCAATACTTGGCTTGCATTACTGCAATTTGATGATACTTCTGCGATGGCATCATGAATGAGAATATTAGCGTCATTAATGCGTTTCACCAATCCTTTCGAGTGGGGGTGCCCATGGCGCAGTGGTAGCGCGAGGAAACTCCACGCCACAGGTGTGGGATCGAATCTCGAGTCTGGCACCCCCCGGTATTACGAACGGCTGACCACCGATCTATAATATACCGTCTATCTATATATATTATCTATCTATAATATACCGTCTTTCGGTCACCGAAAACTCTCTTCGGAGAGAGGCCTTGTCCCACTAGGGGATGTAAATTTTTTCGTATTGACATTCGGCGTCTTCTCGTTTCACGAGTTTTTCTATGCATTTGGTGGGTTGTTGCAGATTTACTTGTAGGCATATGTGGAAATCTTCCTGCTCTTAGCATCTTTTCTTAATTTCGAATACATGCGTTCGATCTCGTATTACGAAATTTTGTTTTACGATAATCCGTCTCTCGTGCTGGATTATGGAGTCAATGTATTCGTATTCGTACATTTGTGTGGTTACTTTGGGGAACTTCAGTATTTAGATAATATGCGTCTGATTTACAGCAACTTGCGCTTTTGATTACCCTAGCAATTCCTCTGGAGTACGGTAAGTATTGTTGTTACTCTCTAGGAATTGGGCTATGGAGTTTAGATCATCTAGGGATAGTAGCTTGCTGCTTGGAATCCCGTGTTTCGCGAGTATTTCATTTCATTTCATTTATTTTCACACAATTTTTGCGACGCGGGCTATACAAAGTTTCTTAAATCTATAGTTAAACTTAAAACAACGAGACAGATCACGAGAGGAGGAGAGGGATAGATTACAAGAGAGAGTTGTTAAGACGCGAACGAAAGGCAGGGATGGAGACGTTGTAGTCAAACAGGTGGCTAAAACTATTGAAGGCATGTATGATGGCATCTTCAATTACTTCTAATTTTTCTTGTAGCATGTGCATGTTTGATAACAGGATTAATTGACGAATCTCTGTCAGGTGCGTTACGTATACGTTGATTTTCGATGTTGATAACCTTGTTGGCGACTTCGGTTATTTGTTAGAGTCGTTCATTTAAACCTTGGTTGATAACTACTTGTTTGTTGCTTTTAGCTATTAGTGAGTTTATCGTTGAGTTAATAATGTGTAGGTCGTCGGCGTCTGGATTTCCTGCGATCCACTTCCAAACTTTTCCGATCGTGTCCCATCGTTTTTCTCTGTTTGTAAACGGTCTAATCTTTCTAAAGGTTTCCTTAAAGGCGTTCTAGCTTTTATATTAATCAAACTATACTATTATACTGCTTCTTCTATGTATGATAAATCGATTGGATGCATCGTCCTTACATATCCGATTTGAACTTTAGCTTTACTTATTGGTATTATAGCTAAGGGATTATTACTTAAATCATATATGCTTATATCTGCTACTATAAGCTTGATCAACAGGGTTGTAATCACTCTGTAACGATAGTTAAAAGAATTTTAAAGAGTGTATTGATATTTTTTCCTTATTTTCTTAGATTCATTTTATGAATTTTTCGATTGTTTGCATCGATTATATACGTTGGATGATTCTTCTTTACTTTTATTATGTTAAAACGACTTTCGCGTTTATTATTTGTTTTCTTCCTTTCATATACAAGTTATGAGTCTACTCGTAACAAATTTATAAAAAAATATAATTTTTTTTTTGTTACCGCTTAAGTCGGTGGTTTTTTTGGACAAGGGTTCAGCTTGCTCGATGTCCCGATGTCCCGGACTACGAAACAAGCATACTCCCTCCTCTTGCCCTTTGGATTCCATCCCGCTATGCACCTACACGGTAGAAGCATGGATGGAAGGGCTTCTGTCCCTAGGTTAAAATCTCAGTTTACGGACGCTGTGGCACGCAACTAACTCCTGAAGGGTGAAAGCGCGTGTCGCTAAAGGACTAACAGGTACCCCCTGCCTACCAGGGTCATGTTTCCCAAGCCTAAAGCGACGGACTCGGTGCAGTGCAACTTAAGCGGCTCAGGAGATCGATCTGACAGCTGGCTTATCTGACACCAATACCTCCTAAAAACCCGAAAATGGGGACTTGCTCTTGTTCTTGAGGCATGGCCTCTTCCCTTTTACTGCACTTGGCGTGCTGACTCGTTCTGCGATTTCTCGCCCTCTTTCTGCACTTGCGTGCTCTCCTTCTCCTCTGCACTTGACGTGCCCTCCTTGCACTTTCGTGCCTGCACTGAACGTGCCTGTAGGTGCCACGATTGATCTACCGTTCTGCTGCTGGCCGAGACCAGCAACCCCAGGAAAAGCACAAGGCAGCTCCTTCGTATCCGGAAGATCGCTCGATGGCGAACGCATCAGTCGGGGCCCCCACTCGTAGGCTCTGGCGACTTCTGCTGCGTGAATCTTCAAGGAGAGTGAGTCCCTTCCGAAACACTCCCTACGTCTTCGCGGTCCAGTCCGCTGACATAGGGTCAATCCTAACCTCCGGAGAGGCTAAACAGACCAGAGTGCTAGATATCAAAAAGCAGGATTAAAGATACCTTACAAGGCCCGTTCCGTCTGCGGCACACTACCATACCCCGTCCAGTCATGATCAAGAATGCTACAGTAATGGGCTACCGAGCAGACATAGAAATACACCTTCGAGAGTTTCACTCTGGTAGTATGCGGGAGGGCGGATATCCCACCCAGATCTCTGTTCGTCACCCCTGTTGCCAGGGGGTCCAGTGGCACCACGAGGAGGCCAGTATTCCAGGCGTTCACGCCGTCACACCGTTTGACCGGAATGACCCCACCTCGACAGTGAGCCCTTAAGTCGGTGGTTGGAAACGAACTAACTACAAATTTAGCTTAAAATTATGTCGTGGCGCGGTCGCGCACGAAGGTCCGCCACGTCAGCGTCTGGTCGGTGTCCGGTTCTCTGGTCGGTGTCCGGGCCTGCTGCGCGTAGTCTGCTTCGTCGACGATTCCCACGGTGGACAGCGGTCGCTGACTGGCGTGGTCACGTTGCCCTGCCACGTGATCACCGTCGTCTGCCGTGTAACTTACATAATCGTTTTCTTCATAGTCTTTATATTTTTCATCTTTGATTTTTTCTTCATTCTTTTTGAATATTTCGAGTATTCTTCCATTTGTTCTTCTCTTTTTCTTGCTCTTTCTTGTGGATCATCTGTTCGTTCTCCTACGTACACATTTCTTGGTGTATCCTTTATAAATGAGTGAATAGTATGATTATCGCTATACAAATTATAAACGGATTGTTGCACTAATGTTATAATACTATTCTCTGGATTGAGCTTTTTCGTACATCTCTCTATTTCTCTAATGGTCGAATGACGTCTCTCTATTTGATCTGGAGTTTCAAAGATTTAAATTTAATATTGATTGTTCGATTACATTCGATACAAAAGTACATTCGTTGTCTATAACAATTTGGGCTGGCAAGTTCCAGTCATATACAGTATTTTCAGTCATACAATTGCTAGTTTCAACCGGTAAATTGAACCGTCCAAACGCTGCGGTGATTCATACACCTGCTCAATTGCGGCTTACAAGCGAGTGGCGAGAACCAATCGCGAAGGGAAATAATCGAAGCGAATTGTGGCGGCTGCTAACCGGTAGCTAATTTGCGGTTATTTGGCAACCTTGCAAGGGCGGCGCTGTTTACTGCACATTCTAATGTCTTACAATTTTTAACAATACTTAGAATACATTTTCTTATTCCGGGGAAGTAGAATTTTTATGAATTTTCCTTAGCGTTTCTGTGTGCAAAATTATGGATATTTTTAATCTCTTCAATTTGTTTTTCTACGTCGCAAAGATATTCGACTTGTATTTGAGAAAATCTAGCTTTAAATGTTTTTGGATTGTAAAGATTTTTATAGACTTCTAGGATAATTCCCATTGTTTGTTCATCTGTATGAATTCCATTAATTACGTTTGGATTAATAACTTTTTTGAATTTATGCTTGATAAAATCTGTAGTAAAATGTGGTTCAATGAAAATATGCCTTTTAAATTTGGGTAAAGGGCTTATTATTGCTGTTTGCGTGCTTCTGTTGAAGGGATATATGAATTATCGTCTTCATCAGCTGAGTGCTGGGTTGGTGTTAGTGAGTTAATTTGTATTCTGGATCGGGCGTCGGCTACGACGTTCGATCGTCCTGGTTGGTACATAACTGGTAATCGTGTTCCTCTATGAATGATTTCCATCTTTTCAACTTTGCGTTGTTGTTCTGCGGTGATAAAGCAAATGTTAATGGTTGATGATCAGTATGGATATTAATTTTTGCTCCGTATATGAAATTTCTCAGTGTATGTAGTTCCCGCACGCTGGCAAGCATCTCCTTATCGTTTGTTGCATAATTTTCCTTAGTTTGGGAAAGAGTTCGGGAAATGAAGGTTATTGGTCTATCTCCGTCGTGACATTTTTGTGAAAGCACAGCTCCTAGTGCTTTATCTGATGCATCTGTTGTCAGTTCAAATGGCTTCTGGAAATCTGGAAAAACTAAAACATCATTAGAAGATATTATGTCTTTCAAGGTTTGGAATGCATTCTTTGCATTTTGATCAAATTTAATTGGAACATTTTTTGATTAACAGCACGAAGTTTCCTAAGAACATTATCGGGAGTTACAACGTTCTCCAAATTAAAAAAAAGAATTGTTAAGCGAATTTGGCGTGGTGGTGCGACCGCGGGACGTACATAGAGAACTTGAATCTCGGCGGATTAAGAGTAACGAAGGAGTATTGGAATTTGTGTATGCTATGCAACAGTTGGCGAGAACAATTAGCTTGGATGAGACCAGCTTGTGCGAATATATCGCGGATGGTGTCACTACTGACACCCACATGTACGAGCTATTCTTTATGAGGCTCAAACTGTTCAAGAATTGAAGAAGAAACTTCTCTTGATGGAACGTGCAACACGGAGGAAAACAGAAAGAGTACACCATAAGCCAATAGAACAGAGTAAGCAGTTTGACCAAAATTTGTGAAAGCCAATTAATAAGCGAATTGTGAAAAATTATGAGCGAATACGTCAATGCTTTAACTGTGGAATGCTCGGACATTTAGCAATCCATTGTAGAAGACGTGTTGAGGAAAGCCCCAAGTGTTTTAACAGTGGTGATCTTGAACACCAGGTAAATCAGTGTCAAAAGAATCAAGTTTTAACAATCGCAGCAGTGCATGGTGCGTGGTTTTCGATGAATAACGAGAAGGAACAACTCGAGTTTAAGATGAAACAACAGGGTGAAATCATCGCAAATCGAGATAAGCAGATAGAGGACCTACGATCGGATCTGACCGGATTGGAAGATAAGTTGAAGAAGGAGCGTGATCTATTGAGAAGCTCGGAAAAGGATCGGCTGGCGGAGAAAACGAAGCTGATTGAGTGTGTGGCGAAAATCCAGTTTTTGGAAGAAAAATTGAAGGACAGTCAGCAGAATGATCGCGTACGAGTGCTTTCGTCAGAGAATGGGCGACTGGAGCGAGAATTGCACGAAGCTTCTGATAAGTTGGCGAAAGCGAAAGAAGCAAGCGATGATCGTGAACAACAATTGGTCGGTGTTACCAAAAATTTTAATTTGTTGAAGGGAGCCTGCAACATAACGGGAGCTCAGCTAATTGAGATGGATTTCCTCTAGAAAAAATCAAAACGCAACACGAAGTACGCTGTGCAGATGGAAGTTCTCCGAAAGCGCCGTACCGAGAAGGATAACGAAGTATTAAAGTCAAACGTTGGAGGACGGGAAGTAATAGTTACACCAAGGAGCTTGGAGAATGCTGAAGATGATGAGGATGAGGAGGAAAAAGACGAAGATGATGAGGGCTATGATAGTGATAAGGAGTCGAACGAATATGGCTCCGAGGAGGATATTGTTTTGGAAATTGCGAGTAGTCACAAGAACACGAGTGACATGGATGCACCGGCAGAACAAAAGGAGCCGTGGCCGCCACCGTAACGCAATCGACGTTTTTTCGATTCCTAACAAAAAGAGAAAGTACAGAAGAGAGCAAGGAAACCGACTAAGTACAAACTAGGAGATATAGTAGTGATTCAAATAAGCCAGATCACTGTAGGCAAAAATCTTATAACCGATTAGAAGTTGAGAAAGTAAATGATGAAGTAAGCAAAGCAAGGAAATGGTACGATATAAAAGGAGCATCGAGCAGTACTAGAGTAGAGTTTTAGTCAGAGTGTGAAAGGAAACGGATAGTAAAGAATATAGAAGCTACACCTTTTAAACCTTACATAGAGCCCTGTGGAACCACTGCCGTGACACGCCGCTCGACCTTTCCCGCTTCCGTGTGGTACTCGAGAATCCCATCCTGAAAGTAGTTGCGCAGTACATCGTACAGGTATTTCGGCACCTCCATGATTCGCATGGTTTCTCCGATTCGATCCCAGCTTGCAGAGTTGCAAGCGTTTCGCACGTCTAGCGCTACTACCAGGCACACTCGGTTCCTCATTGGGTGTGTTCTTCCGATACAGAAAGCTTCCACACAACGATCTCTTACCCTTTGGATGGCCTGAATCGTTGAGCGGCCTTTCCGGAATCCATACTGCAGCGGTGATAGTTTCCCGTTCGACTCCAGGTATTCGTTGATGCGGTTCAGAATAAGTTTCTCAAATACCTTGCCGTTTCTCAAATACCTTGAAGGATCATCTGGTCGTTTTCCTTGCTTAGGTAGTAGAACCAGCCGTTGGGTTTTCCAAGTGCTCGAAAAACTGCCCTCCTCCAGGCACTGTTGGAACAGTCTTTGAAACCTGTCCGGGAATTCTCGGATCGCTACCGCCACTGCAACGTTGGGAACACCAACTGGTCCCGGTGCCTTCCGGGGTGGCATATCTGCAGCGATACAAAGAAGCTCCTCCTGCGTGACAGGGCGAATCGTGCCAGTGGCTGCGACAGTGTCCGGCCACTCTGTCTCTTCACGCTGGGGGAACAAATGGTCGACGATTGCCTTCAGCTTGACTGGACATCGCTCCTGCGGGATTCGACTTCCTTTGACTCGCAGCATGATGGTTTTGTAGCTTTGACCTCATATGTCCCTATCCGCCTCTTGTGCCATCTCATCGCTGCATCGCCGTTTGCTGACTTTAATCGCCTTGGTCAGTGCTTTGCGAGATGCTCGTAGTACCTCCACTCGCTTCAAACGGACGATCGGATCGCGTGCCTGTTTCATCGTCTAGTGCAGTCACAGCGGTTTCGCAGCTAATATATTTCCTCGGTATGCCAACAAACTGGCTTTCTCCTGCAGTTAAGACGTTTCCGGGGCATGCTAAAATCGCAGGCCTGTGACAATAGTGCGGTCATGGTGTCTGCATTATTGTCATGATCGACTAGCCCTGCCCACATCAGACTCTCGACAAATAACGCCTTGTCGAACCTAGCCACGTTCCAGCGCTTGCCGTTGAACAAAGGTTCGTTTTGCTGGCGGAATTTTAGTTGCTGCTGTGACTCTATGGTGTATCGCAGCGCGTTGTGGTCACTCCCGTTGTATCTTTCGTCAACTCTCCAGTTGGGGTTTTCACAAATCACAGGGCTGGCGTAGGTTACATCGACGATTGAAGTCGCTCCAGACGTCCCAACTCCTAGGAATGTCGGCGTGTTCCCTACATTAAGTAGTGCCGGACCCAGTTCCTCTGTGGTGGCGAGAAGCTCATCACCACGCTGCTGGGTCGTACGGTTTCCCCAATTTGTTGCCCAGGCGTTAAAATCGCCTGCCAGCACAACCTTTGATCTACCATGAACTGCTGCTTGGATTGCGTCCATCGTGGTGCGAAACTCGTCAATACTCCATCGTGGTGGTGCGTAACAGCTTACGAAAGTTACCCCATTAACTTTGGCGATTGCAACACCCTCGACGTTAACTGGCACAATCTTTTGGATCGGATACCTCCCTACTGCGACTACTGCGGCCGACCTGCAACTGTCAGTTACCCAGTTTCCATTTTCTACTGGAACCCGGTAGACATCCAATAGCAGGGCGACGTCGCACTGCTCCTCTCGGATGGACAGCATCAGTAGGTCCTGTGCTGTCCTGCTGCCCCGCATGTTGAGCTGAACTACCTGCATAGCCCACCGTTGGATGCTCCCTGGGTTCCCGGGTTTATGGCCCTCCCCGTGCGGCATGGGCCTTCATGTCGCTCCTTCTCACACCGGAAGCACAGTTTTGTCCGATCCTCTCCTGTACAGACCGCCGCACGATGACCTATGGCTCCACAGCGTGCGCAACGGAGCTTCTGCGTAGACCTCTCGAGGCTGCACACCGTCCATCCCACAGTGATCTTGCGCTTGAGAAGGTCCTCCACCCGCGTTGTTGGAGCCTTGAACCAAGCCCTCTTGGATCCATCGAGCGCAGTGATCATTTTTACGCTGCTCTCCTCTATTTGCAGATCGAGCAGAGACCTGACCTTCGCTACAAACTCTGCCTTTGTCACCGTGACGTCTATGCCTTTACACACCAGCTCCTCCATGGGCGCAAGGCTCCTTATATTCGTCTCCTTCGACACCACCCTACGCAGCGCGGTTGCTATGGTTTCGGTCAAGTCTGTGTCGTCTTTATGTCTACGATAACTGAGTTCGTGAAGCGTGCCTTCCTAACTGCCAGAACGTTTGGCTGTATTTCGGTCGCGAACTCTGCGCTACTCCTGGCATCAGTTAACGCCTTAGCGACCATTTCCTTCGCCTCCACGCTGATAATTACCGCGGGATTGGTAGGCCGCTTCTTTTTCTTTTCAGACTCGTGTTTTGCTGGTACTGACGTCGATTTATTGGCCTTCAGTTTGTCAGTTGCCGGCTTGACAACCTTGCCACCGGGTCCCACTTTGTTCCACCGGGGTGTGGTGGGGCCTACTCCCTTGACTACTGGCACCCCTGACTCCGTCGTATCCGTAGGATGTGACTCTTTTCCTTTGGCGGTTGACTTTTCAGTCGCGCTTCCCTTGTTTCTTTCCCTCATTCTCCTGACCTCCTCTTCTAGTATCTGCATCCTGTCGAGCATCATGTTCTGGCTTTCGACATAGCGCTGGTTGATACTATTGAGCTGACCGCGCATTCGCTGCTGATCAGCTTCCCGTGTCACGCACCAAGATTCCTGCTCCGTCCTGAAGATATCCACCGCTTTTGACAGTGCCTCGCGTAGGTCGTTCACGGTTGCCTTTGATCTCCTCGCTTTCTTCAGGATGACAGTCATCTTGCCAATGGCTGCCTCCGGTGAATCCACTCCCACCATGGTTTTCTCCGCCACCCCTCGTCCTCCGTCAGCGACTCCGCGGCTGCCTCGTTGTCGGAGGAGGCCACCACCGAAGGTCCTTTCTTTGGCATGCTTCTTGCACCAAATAAAGATAAAAAATGCAAATTGTCCTTGCCGCTCAAGGGTTTAGGCGTACGTACGCACGCACACGCGTTCGCGCACGCTGGCGTGCCGCTCGAAGCGGGGACGCCAAGACACGGCGTTATTTGGGTAGATGTCGGTTTGGCATAGATCGATCCTACAAACACACTCTTTTCTGTACTACTATACTTCCGCACGCACAGTACCGTTATATTCGGCCGTTTTTGCGCATCACTTTAGAACATCTTGCCGATGAATCCGTCCTCTTTTCACAGTTTTAGAAACCACGAGGTTTTGCCCCGCCACATGGGCATTGTTTACAAAGCAGACTCGGCCAATTTTTAACCGTTCAACATTGACGAATTCCACGATTTCTCACTAGAATCGCCCGCTTTGCGCAATAGAACCTTTATTCTCACGATATCACGTTGAAACACAATGATTTCCCACGATATTTCACTACTTTCACTGTCAGCGTCACAGAGTCGACCGCACTGCTTGACAGCTCACCGCACTCAAATACGAGAACTATGCCCCTAGTTTTTGCACAGTAAACACGGGTGATGTTTTCGGCGTGGCGCTCCAATTCGTGGTAGTTATGTATGTTCCAACGAGGACACACGTCGAACACCACGTTAGCTGTCGCTAACCAGCCTGCTGGCGCATTGCCATCACGCGTGTAGCACAGCGAGTCCGTGTAGTTCCTTGCACGGCGATTGACCCTGTAACGGAACAGGGAGCACCCCGAATTCATCAGTGCTGATGTTCCTGCACATGAGATAGGGGTCCCAGCTGCGGCGAATACTGAAAGGAGCCGCAATCCAGTTTCCGTAGGGTTTTCGTCCGTTTCCGCTGACCTTTCAATGTAAAGGACTTGCCCACTAGGCAAAAACTTGTATGCTAACTCCTAATTTGGTGTCACCTCGATTTTGCCCATACAAAATTGAGGAGTTTTGAGGAGTCTTGAGGAGTTTGAGCCACGGGCTTATGAGCGTGTGTGAGTGAGAACGTGCAGCTCAGATCTATGCATGTGTTGGTGAGGACCATGGGATTTTTGTATGTAGTAGTGATAAATGGTTTCTTTCGGTTGATGCCGCAAAAAAAATGTCAGACTAATTTGAGTAAAATTATGAAACATTTATTTATCACTCAAAAATGTTTGCAACACTTTTTACAAATACTCACGTATAATACTCTAGGAAGTAGAAGAATTCATGGGAACTGCTTATCGTTTCGGGTGTATGAAACTTCCGGACACAATAAGTCATCGTAAACAAGCACTCGTCCATCCGGTGGTTCGCTTTAGTTTTAATCGGCTAAAAATGGAGAGGGATTTCATTACGCTGCATGTGTTACGAAATGAACATCGGCATGCTTTTGCTTACCCTTTTTAACAAGGCCAGGATTGGCGACACCGATTGCGTCGGAACTTCCGACTCCGACTTTGCTGCTTCGGATGTAGTTTCCCCGGTCGCTTGTTGGCTTCCTGAGATGCTGCTTTTTTCCTTACTTTTTCTGTTGAGTGTCCATCTATCGAGCCGGAGATAACAATGTTCTGGATACGAATAATTATAAAAGAAATTTCAGATCGGCTGAAACTGAAACAATTACCACGATTAGCTTCGCTTTCGCGTGTGTTCAACTCACTTCTTGTTGTGATATTGATCCGGCTTCTCGAACTTGTCATTTTTCACTGAATTTCAACGCACGGTTCCACTAACACAGACAAATTTTTGAATTGCTGTGTCCAGACACGGGAAGTTACGTTTATACCACTCGGGTTGGATCCGACAGAACGTTGATTTATACAGGTGAGCTGGACAGACGATGACGAGCTACACTCTTAAAAGAGATGGCATACTAGATATCTTGTGTGCAAAGGCCAAAGTATGGGCCAAGAGGGGTCGGGGATGGGTAAACTTGTATGGTAACGGCTAAATTGACTAGTGGGTGGGCCTTAGACCCTGAGAGACTCTCGGTCTCTCTGCACACTGGACCAGCCCTAGCCTGAGCTAGGGTAGCTGAGATTGCTCCCAGTAGTCCAGTGACCAGGGGGAAACCGTGACGGTTTTCAACCCCTTCTACATGGTATACCGGTAGATCGTATACACGCCATTCTCACTGCACAGGCGTGCTTGGCCATCAGGGAGCCTGGTTGCCGCTCTCCAGCCTAACAAATTCATGTTAGGTAGGAACTTGACTCCGTCTTCCTGAGGTGGAGCCAATCCGGCGGGGAGGTCCCACACTCTATCGCCGGCGTTGCGGGTGACCTGGTGATCACACAATATCGCAAACAGCGCCACGAAGGGTGATGGGAGTGTTTCGTAGAGTTGGTGGTTGCCACCATCTACACGACCGTAATGGCCGGTGAGACCAATGACGAGTGTAGCACTCAACTCGCCACCGACTTCGAGTCTCTGTCGCCACCGACTTCGAGCCGGCGAAATCTGTTACGTCGCCGATCCCCGAGAGGTACTCGAAGATATCCGTCGGAACGGATAAGTCCGCGATCCGGAGTTGAAGGAAACGGTCAAGTTCCCTAACTTCGTGCCCATGAACAGAAGAGACTGTGAGGAGTCTCCTCCACAGAAGGACCACGCAGTAGTAGTAATACTGCGTCTCCGACACGGACTTCCGGAAGGCACTATCCTTCCGGGATGCAGCTTCATAGGATGAACGTACTAGCTGGACAAACCCAGAGTAGTCGTTTTGAATCTTTCCTAGTCGTTTGCAGAGTGTTCCTGCATTAGCAACTTCGATTAGTATCGAAGACTTCAACGGTCGACAGTGGGGTAGGCTTAAAAGCCTTAGTCACCGCTTCAGTGTCCTCCCTATCAAGAGGTTTTCCCGCGGATTTAGCCAGACCGGTCGGTTTACGGTTGTTCGAGAATTGTTTACTGACTACTGAATGACGGGTTTTTCTGGCCCTTATTCTGCAACGGGGTATTTACTACGATCAGTACGAGGGCGTTGGTTCTTGCCCTTACTGTTGGTGTTGTTGTTAATACTCTTGGGTTCCATGATTGCGCTTTGTGACTTCCTAGTCGAGTAACCGATGATGACTATGTCAAAATGGTTATGGGCTGGCTTATTACCGTAGTCAATTTGCTGTGTACGAAGTGTACTCGTGTCCATTGGGTCCGGACGTGTTTGTGGCTGAACAAAAGTTCTGTTTGGTGCGAATACATTGGGTCCATTATCTGTTTTAAAATTTCGGGGTTGCGGGATTGGTGGCGGCCTTGTGAAATTATTCGGAGCAATAAACTGTTTCGGTGGCGGGACAGGTGCTCTCGCAATGGGGTTTGGTCTGGGTGGTGCGATCGATTGGCGGGGTGCCGCAGTTGGAATCGGATGCCCCGTTGGTATGTTAACAGGGGTGTTACGTGCGTCCAGGTTCAAATAGTCCTCACAATAGCTGTATGCTTGTGCGAGGCTTTGTGGTCTGAAATTTTTGCAGAATCTGGAGAACGGGTCACTTAGTCAACGAATGAATGTGTCTAGTGCGATCTGATTGTACAATCGCATTAGCACTAGTTCGTGGCCTTTCAATTGGTCATCCATGGAAATGGCTGAACTAATGAGCGTTACGAGTTCCCTAACTCTAGAGTAGTAGCTCTCTATACTCTCCTGCTTGGTTTGTACTAATGATTTCAGTTTATTATCGAGGGTCATAAGGTCCCTCTTATCTGCATAATACAACTTCAGCTTTTCGTCATAACGTCACTTTCTCCTAAACGAAAGCCTCTTGGCTTTCGGTCACTTCACTTCCTCTAATGAAAGCTACTTGCTTCTCATTTAGGTCATCACGTTGAAAGCTACTTGCCTTTCAATGTGTGATAATTGTTTTAATACTTCCTCCAATGAAAGTTACTTGCCTTTCATTTACGTCGTCACGTTGTTGTGATATCCTCTTCTTTCACACATATACTCACAGTTCACAGTTCAACAAGCCTTCCACAACCTTCTTTATTCATGGTCCAATCCATACTGACTGTCGCTACGCGCTCTCACTCATATCGAGGATCCCACATCCTCCCCTTACAAGAAGAACAGAAACTGACCGTACCTTGTTACCTATTCGTGATCTCTGTACCGTATCGGACGGTTTATCTGCCTAACTCCGCGACCCGTTCCCAACGGTTCCGTGTGTGGCAATAATTCTTCCACTGGGCGCCTCTGTTGCTCGGAATGTGATACCGCTTCTCTAGCCTCTTCTGGCGCCTCCACCTCCATACTTTCCTCAACATTCTGTTTTTCATGCCTTTTTACATATTTCTTCAAATGCTTAACACTACGTTCATACTGCTTTCTGCTTTCCAAATCTATTACTATCGCTCTCCCGGTTCCCAATAATTTAGTAACTTTGAAGAACTTGTTTCGGTACACTGTATCCGTCTTGTCCTTTTTTTGTTGCATAACCAACACTGTATCGCCTACCTCAATATCCGTGTTCTTTGCCCTACGTCCAACGTCCTCCCTGGAATTCCGCTCAAACTTCGCTATTTTGTCCCGATCCCGCAAATCATCATCCAAATCTTGTTTACTATCAACCTTCATATTTGGTAATAATGTCCTGACCGCTCTACCGAACATCAATTCTGCAGGAGGAATTTTTGTCACATGGTGAGGCCATGAATTATATGCTGCTATATAATCCGCCAGTCACCGGCGGCAAAATCAGCATGCTTTCTCGTTCTGTCGGTATCAATTGTAAATAGGACAGAACGAGAAAGCATGCTGATTTTGCCACTAGGGATGCTTCTCTCCAGTTTAACTTCCCCACCTTCGCTATGGCCGCGATCTTATTTATTCCTTGCATGCTTCTTTCCACTAGTCCATTTTCCGTTGGGTTTAGCGGCGTACAGTGTATCAATTTAACACCCCACACCTCTCTCAACCATGTTTGTGACTCCACGCTGTTGAATGGTGGCCCGTTGTCTGCTTTAATCGTTTTTGGAACGTAATAAATATTTAAAATCCTTCGCAAAACCTTCTTCATCGCTTCTGTGTCTGTGTGCTCCATAGGCACTGCCACGAGAAATCTAGAATAAATATCGGTCAGCACCAATGCCTTCCAATGCAGCGCGTCAGATGATGAAGATAGGTCCATGGATACGTACTCCCACGGATAGGAGGCGGATTGCTAACCGTTTTAACAAGTTGGCACTCTGGACAACTTCTGACGAAAGCTTCTACCTCTCGATCCATATTGGGCCACCATAAACCTTGCCTAAGGAAATTCTTCATCGTAGACATCCCGGGGTGGCTTCGATGCGCTAGACTCAATGCCCTTTTTCGCAAAGCTGCAGGCAGTATCAACTTTTCCTGCTTCATTACCACCCCTCCTTGGACGTACATTTCACTCTGAAAAGGTTGAAACCTTAAAATTTCTTCCGGCCACCTCTGTTTCTTATCCACCCATTTTAAAGTTTCCTGAACCTCTGCATCTTTTTGTTGTTCGATCTGTACTTCCTTCGAGGTCACTGCAACTAGCTCTTCACTGATACTATTCACCTCGACGTACAGCGCACACAGCTCGTGCCTCTCCTTCGCACAACCAAACTGTGGGTCATCGCGCTTCCCCCCAAAGCCACGTCCGCAATATTCTCCTTCCCTGACACGTGTTCGAAATCATAGTCAAAATGATCCATTCTTAAGAACCAACCTTCGACCCTAGACATAATGCATTTCCCAATGTCTTTGCGCTGTTTCCCTTTTAGCATAAACATCAATGCCTCGCTGTCTGACCTCAGTATTAACTTTCTGCCAACCAGATAGTATGCAAACTTCTCCATGGCCCATATTATCGCCAACGCCTCACGATGTAGTTGCGGGTATCTGCATTCCACTTCAGTTAGGCTTTTTGAGGCACGTGCTATAATTCTTCTCTCTCCTGACTCTAACCCTTCTTGTGTAGCACCGCACCCAATCCCCAAGGTGACGCATCCGTGTAAAGAATCATCTTGTCTTTTGCGTTAAAATATCCTCTCTTTATAAGATCGTTTTCTGCTGCCAACTTTAGCTCTTCAAACGCTTCCTGGTGAATCTTTCTCCATTCAAACTTCGTCTTGCCTGACAACAAGTCCCTCATTGGCTTTGTTTTATGAGAGAAACCTTTTATAAACGGACTTATAAACGTTACCATCCCCAGAAAACTTCTTAGTTCCAAAACATCCTTCGGCCTCTCAAACCTCAAGATATCCGATATCTTCTTCTCTGTAGGAAGTATGCCGCTGCCATCTATCTTGAAACCCAAAAATTCTACTTCCTATTGATAGTATAGAGATTTCTCTTCATTAATTGTTAGATTATTCGCCTTAATGACCTTTACCACCTCCTCCACTAAACATCTCAACTCCGGTATAGTCCCTGCGTAAACTAGAATATCATCTAAGTATATTACCACATTCTTGCAACTCACAAACAACCTCTCCATGACGCCCTGAAACAATTCCGGAGCACAAGATAACCCAAACGGTAACCTCTTAAACCGCATCAATCCATTGGCTGTCATAAACGTAGTCAAGTGACGCACTTCCTCGTGAAGCTCCACGTGAAAATATGCGTCCTTTATATCCAATTTAGAGAAAAATAATCTTCCTCCGTTATCTGATATGTCTGCCCATATCTTTTCGAGGGCGGGCATTGGATAAGGTTCTCGAGTAATTGCCTTATTTACCTCGCGATAATCGATGACCATTCGAAAATCCTTTTGTCTCTTTGGAACCAACACGATAAGCGATATAAACGTTATGTGATCATCTACCCCGTCAGCTCTCTCAATTATTCCCTTTCTCTCCATTTCCGCCAGTCTTTCGTTGATTGCTTTCTCAAACGCTATTGGAACGTTGTATCTTATAATTCGCTTTGGCATTATGGAGTTGTCCACCCTGATTCTAGCCGGCTCACCCCGAATCTTTGGAAAATCGGGACAACGTTGCGTCGAACATAGCCCAGATCTACCGTTCATGGCTCCCTGTTGGTAGTACAATTCGATATGCCTTCCGTCTAACATAACGTTCCCGATTTCTACCTGTCGTACATCCCTACCTATACGGATTAGACTCATCTGACTTGCTGTTTGAAAGCCTAGTAACGATAGCTCCGTACCGTTCACCACAAAAAACTTGGCCAGCTGCCTGACTTGATTAGAATCCTTGATTTCCACGTATGCCTTAAATGAGCACAGCACATCTAAAGGTTTGTGAAGAAAAGAAAAGAATAAAGATGGAAAAACACAACTCTTTTTTTATCTTTTTGGCTTCTAAAAACATACAGTGAAAATAAAGATTTGGACTTCGTTATTGTTCTTTTGGTTGATACGATTACTGACAATAAAGTAAGGTCTCCAATTTTTTTTTTTTCATAGAAAATGACATTTATTTACAAAAAGCGATACGCCGTTGGAAAGGCCAAGGTCTTGGCTCCTTTTCTACATAACCGCCATTTTTTTCCAACACCTTGCGCATCCGCACGATGAACTTGTCTATTCCGGCAGAATACTACTCTCCGTCCGCCTCGCGCAGCCAGGTGTTGACCTCTTTCTGAACCACCGCGTCACTTTCAAACTTCTTCCCTCCGAGATGTTTTTTCAGGGCGGGGAACATGTGGTAGTCACTTGGGGCCACGTCGGGACTAAAGGGAGGGTGATCGATGATGTCCCAGCCAAATTTCTTGAGCAGGTCAAGGGTAACGTTGGCTGTGTGCGGGCGCGCGTTGTCGTGGTGAAATTCTCCTCGTCGTGAACATTAGTGCGCCCGGAATTGAACTCGCGGCTCCACTTACGCACGTTTTTTATGTCCATACACTTTTCCCCGTAAACTTCAACTAGTTGACGATGGATTTCAATAGGTGTCACCTTTTTCGCACTCAAAAACCGTATTACAGAACGCAATTCGCACTTGGACGCTGACGCGAGGGGTACCTCCATCGTTGACGGCTGCTCAGCCAAGACTGAGCGGTCGGGGAAGCCTCACCCAGCAGCAAAGTAGTAGTGGGGGTAACCAAGGAACACGGCGGTATTGCCAGATTTCGCCTAGCGCGTGATCCGGCGAAGTTGCAGCGTTGGAGACCTTACTTTATTGTCAGCCCTCGTATTTCGCTGGATCAACAAAAACTACAACGAATCAGTGGCTACCTGGTTGATTTTTCCAGCCTATCGTCTGATTTCCCGGAGATCCTCTTTTTTCGGGCTTGGGTGCGATGAATAGCAAAACTCGGCGTAGTGGCCAACCTTTCTGCATTTAAAACAAGTCACCCGAAACGCCCGGCACTGCCCAAGTTCATGTCGGCGACCACAGTTTCGGCAGTTTACCTCCTCGGTTTCCAGCGAAATTCGAGTCGGTTTTGTCTGCAGTTGGACGATATGGTGCATACCTGTTCCCTCGGAATGGTTTTTTTTTATGCACCACGTTGACTGGCTTCCAATCTAACTCCCGTGATGGTTCCTTTGATGCCTCCATGGCGCTTCGCTGCCCTAAAGGTCCAACAGCTGCTTCATCTGCTTCCTTTCTGATAAAATCGAGATGTTTCCCATGGCTGATAATCTTCTCGACGTTGTTCTCGAACATATCAGACATTTCATAGAGCTTTCCGGCGATTTCCGGAGCGGAGCGTCTCAACAATGCTTGTACAAGTTCTTCTTTGTATTGCTCCAGTCCGAAACCACATAACTGGGATTTGGACTCCAAACGCAAAACCCAGTCCATAAACGCCTCATCCGGCTTCATTTTCAATTCGCGGAATTTAATGCGCTCTTTGGTGGTGTCGCACATTTCACAGAAATATTTGTCCAAAGCTGATATCGTTAGCTTGTAAACGTTCTCCGTGCCACTTTCCATCGACGTCAAGCATCGCTTCTCTTGCATTTCAATAATGCTAAGAAGGTACCTTCCCGCGAAAATCTTCAGTCCCGTCAGCCTAGTAACTGCATCCACCGGAGATTTGCATGACACAATTCGTTCGAATTGGTCCCGGAAACGAAACCACTCCGCTTTACGCTTGTTAGTGGGCAACGATTCGTCGAACTGGCGCAGCGGCCACGACCCTGACAACCACTCCGCCTTCGTCTTTCTGCTCCTTTTGTCTCCACCACGTGGTTTCGCCTTAAGCTGAGGTTTTGGTTCTATCGTGCCGGTTGCTCGCCCCGAAACGCAATCTTTCTCCGGGTGATACCCGGTGACGGGAGTATCGTCGTCCGACTCGTCTGACACGTCACTTTCACGCCAGAATCCACTCATTTCGGCACACTTTCGACCAAAAAATATTTTCTTAACACTCGACGATTCCTAAACCTGCACAAGTCCGCACCTCACAATGGCGTTGTACCGAATGATTTCCACTTCTTCAGTGGCCGTTTGCCGGCCTATGCGAAATGACACCCATACTATCCCCCCTATAGCCAAAAACAAAAGAAAACGCCACCACTCTCATGTGACCCCTGCTATAGTTGTTACAGTACAATTTCTCTCATTAGGTAAGTTAGTAGTCCTACACTACGACAGCCTCAGTTCGCACAGGATGGCAATATATATGTGGTTCACTACTCTCTCTTGCGTGTTTGGAGACCAACTATAGCACAACAAGGTACTGTTAAAAAAATTAGAAACGTTATCCCTCTCTTGCGTACTCCACTTACGTATACCTAGGAACTTCGATTCCAGTATCCCTCGCAGGATCTGTCGAGTCACACCGAGATCTATAAGGTGTAGACGGTCGCCTACCACAACATCTTCGATAATATTAAAATTACCGAGATCTTCTAGTGGGGACCGGAACTCCTTATGATGCTCCAAGCACGATCGAGCACGAAAATCAGCATCCGTTCGCGGAGCAGCACCTACATCTGAAAAAATAACTTTATGGTGCTCGCGAGAATACTCACCAACGCACGTACACTTCGTGCATCCGTGCCTGTGGTCCATTAACCGATTGAACTCCTCGTCCGCTTCCCGGACAAGATCGTCCATGAGCTGACGCCGCCGACGGCTCGTTGAAGGATCAACTTTTTCTCCTGCAAGTTTCCGTTTCGACGCCATGTTGCTGTTGACAAACAACAAGCAGAAACATTGAAATCCAAAATACCTTCACGCGGTAGAAACAACACTTTACAGTTTTCCACCATGTGTGATAACTTACCAGTAAAGTAGTGAGCTTCACTACTTACTGTCAGCAAGAGAAAGCTGACAGTACTGGGCTTAAGGGGGTTGGAATGTGGGGAAACGGGGCAATGTTGCATGTCACCGTCAGTTGGGTAGGGACTGAAGACCGCCGCACTACACTTTTCACGCGATGCTACACATTTCTGCCGGTCGGGCTTTTAAGATCTGATTGCACCGATAAAATGTTCTCGATAGCCGGGGACATTTTTTTGTTTTTATTTATTTTTGCAATTTGTGGACTGGTCTCCAGAAGCAGACGAGCCGAATGGATACGGTAAAAGGTGCTGCTTGTATAGATTACTCGGACAATTTGAATCGGTCCGGATTCTGGGAGTTCGACGTTGTGCTAGTTGCGGATGGTGCCCCATTGGCTCCGAGGGCAGCTGCTGCGGCTCGTTGCCGTCGAGTACGTGCGGCATTTTTGGCCAACCGAATCGCACGCTGTTCCGGAGTTTCCTTAGCTCGTGCTATACGCATCCGTTCCGCATGCTTCGCTGATCTGGTGTTTCTATGTCCCTCGTTCTTTGCCAGCCGTAGTGCACGCTGTTCCGGCGTTTCAATTGCCCTTCGCACCCGTTCCCGGGCGGCGCTTTGGGCCCGCCTTATGCTCTTCTCTACCTCACTCTCGTTTTGTCGGCACTTGCAATTGCGTTCCGCGATTTCCGCTAACCGGCCCCTATACTCGTCGGTAATATTGAACGCTGAATTTCGCTCCATCCTGGAATCTTCTGATTCGGAGGCTTCCAAAGATAACTTGTCAAAAGAGTCCTCCAACGTCTACATCATCTCAGACATTTCCCAGGAGTACATATTTAAAATGATATTGAACAAAAAAAAATGAAAGTAAATGTTCGAAAGGATTTAAGTAGAGTTGTGTAAATCTGATTCAGATTCATGAATCTGAATGAATATCTGCCTTATAAGGGATGGCTGAATCTTTCGTCGAGAGATTCATGAATCTCAAAGACAACCCATTTTTGATTGGTGACTTTTCATCAGTTGGTGTGAGGGACCCTCTTTTTTTTGGAAATTATAAAATTTAGCAAAGTGCGCTTCAAGTTGTACAATCTCATGTTGCACGCAATCTCAAGTTGCATGCAAGTGTGCTATGCAACCACTAACCTGCTGTTGGAATTGGAAAAACTATCGAAACTAACAATCCCGCAACAGAATAACTGAATTAGCGTCTTCATGATCGGTCCTAATGAGCTTGGTTCTCGGTTTGAAGTCAATAACTTGCCACGAATGTTTAGTAATTTCAGTTTGTCCACAAATATGAAGCATGAACAAAAATATCGAAGCGTCTCAACAATGCTTGTACAAGTTCTTCTTTGTATTGCTCCACTCCGAAACCACATAACTGGGATTTGGACTCCAAACGCAAAACCCAGTCCATAAACGCCTCATCCGGCTTCATTTTCAATTCGCGGAATTTAATGCGCTCTTTGGTGGTGTCGCACATTTCACAGAAATATTTGTCCAAAGCTGATATCGTTAGCTTGTAAACGTTCTCCGTGCCACTTTCCATCGACGTCAAGCATCGCTTCTCTTGCATTTCAATAATGCTAAACCGCCGTTTAAACACGCCTGGAATTCCAGGTGGCGGGAACGGGAAAAAGTAGCCCAGATTCGACAGAATATACAGCGGGAACGAGCTTATTCGCCCGATCTGTCAAAGGGAAGCTTTGTTTACGTTTTAGTTTGTTTACGTGATCTAAATTGGCGGCAGGTAAAAGTGGAATTGTGAGTCATTATCAAATATAAAGTTTATGAATGGTGTTGTTGAGTTCCTCCTCCAAAATTTTGCGTCGAAGACTACTCGCATTTTGGTTTCTCTCCAACAACATCGGCCGCATCCATATACGTTGCCCATACCGACGTTGTTGTAGCAAGCGAATGAAACTTTTCATGAAACGTTTCAAATAAGCAAATGCGTCCGTTCCCGCCGGGTCGTAGTTTCGCGTTTTTTAAACATAGCGGGAACGAAATCCGTTTTTTTCATATGGAGTTTCCCGTCGTCCAGCGGGATTCCCGCGGGACGGCGGGAATAATCGTGCGAATACCGCTGTGTCTAGCCGTCGCTTAAGAAGGTACCTTCCCGCGAAAATCTTCAGTCCCGTCAGCCTAGTAACTGCATCCACCGGAGATTTGCATGACACAATTCGTTCGAATTGGTCCCGGAAACGAAACCACTCCGCTTTACGCTTGTTAGTGGGCAACGATTCGTCGAACTGGCGCAGCGGCCACGACCCTGACAACCACTCCGCCTTCGTCTTTCTGCTCCTTTTGTCTCCACCACGTGGTTTCGCCTTAAGCTGAGGTTTAGGTTCTATCGTGCCGGTTGCTCGCCCCGAAACGCAATCTTTCTCCGGGTGATACCCGGTGACGGGAGTATCGTCGTCCGACTCGTCTGACACGTCACTTTCCCGCCAGAATCCACTCATTTCGGCACACTTTCGACCAAAAAATATCTTCTTAACACTCGACGATTCCTAAACCTGCACAAGTCCGCACCTCACAATGGCGTTGTACCGAATGATTTCCACTTCTTCAGTGGCCGTTTGCCGGCCAATGCGAAATGACACCCATACTATCCCCCCTATAGCCAAAAACAAAAGAAAACGCCACCACTCTCATGTGACCCCTGCTATAGTTGTTACAGTACAATTTCTCTCATTAGGGTTAGTAGTCCTACACTACGACAGCCTCAGTTCGCACAGGATGGCAATATATATGTGGTTCACTACTCTCTCTTGCGTGTTTGGAGACCAACTATAGCACAACAAGGTACTGTTAAAAAAATTAGAAACGTTATCCCTCTCTTGCGTACTCCACTTACGTATACCTAGGAACTTCGATTCCAGTATCCCTCGCAGGATCTGTCGAGTCACACCGAGATCTATAAGGTGTAGACGGTCGCCTACCACAACATCTTCGATAATATTAAAATTACCGAGATCTTCTAGTGGGGACCGGAACTCCTTATGATGCTCCAAGCACGATCGAGCACGAAAATCAGCATCCGTTCGCGGAGCAGCACCTACATCTGAAAAAATAACTTTATGGTGCTCGCGAGAATACTCACCAACGCACGTACACTTCGTGCATCCGTGCCTGTGGTCCATTAACCGATTGAACTCCTCGTCCGCTTCCCGGACAAGATCGTCCATGAGCTGACGCCGCCGACGGCTCGTTGAAGGATCAACTTTTTCTCCTGCAAGTTTCCGTTTCGACGCCATGTTGCTGTTGACAAACAACAAGCAGAAACATTGAAATCCAAAATACCTTCACGCGGTAGAAACAACACTTTACAGTTTTCCACCATGTGTGATAACTTACCAGTAAAGTAGTGAGCTTCACTACTTACTGTCAGCAAGAGAAAGCTGACAGTACTGGGCTTAAGGGGGTTGGAATGTGGGGAAACGGGGCAATGTTGCATGTCACCGTCAGTTGGGTAGGGACTGAAGACCGCCGCACTACACTTTTCACGCGATGCTACACATTTCTGCCGGTCGGGCTTTTAAGATCTGATTGCACCGATAAAATGTTCTCGATAGCCGGGGACATTTTTTTGTTTTTATTTATTTTTGCAATTTGTGGACTGGTCTCCAGAAGCAGACGAGCCGAATGGATACGGTAAAAGGTGCTGCTTGTATAGATTACTCGGACAATTTGAATCGGTCCGGATTCTGGGAGTTCGACGTTGTGCTAGTTGCGGATGGTGCCCCATTGGCTCCGAGGGCAGCTGCTGCGGCTCGTTGCCGTCGAGTACGTGCGGCATTTTTGGCCAACCGAATCGCACGCTGTTCCGGAGTTTCCTTAGCTCGTGCTATACGCATCCGTTCCGCATGCTTCGCTGATCTGGTGTTTCTATGTCCCTCGTTCTTTGCCAGCCGTAGTGCACGCTGTTCCGGCGTTTCAATTGCCCTTCGCACCCGTTCCCGGGCGGCGCTTTGGGCCCGCCTTATGCTCTTCTCTACCTCACTCTCGTTTTGTCGGCACTTGCAATTGCGTTCCGCGATTTCCGCTAACCGGCCCCTATACTCGTCGGTAATATTGAACGCTGAATTTCGCTCCATCCTGGAATCTTCTGATTCGGAGGCTTCCAAAGATAACTTGTCAAAAGAGTCCTCCAACGTCTACATCATCTCAGACATTTCCCAGGAGTACATATTTAAAATGATATTGAACAAAAAAAAATGAAAGTAAATGTTCGAAAGGATTTAAGTAGAGTTGTGTAAATCTGATTCAGATTCATGAATCTGAATGAATATCTGCCTTATAAGGGATGGCTGAATCTTTCGTCGAGAGATTCATGAATCTCAAAGACAACCCATTTTTGATTGGTGACTTTTCATCAGTTGGTGTGAGGGACCCTCTTTTTTTTGGAAATTATAAAATTTAGCAAAGTGCGCTTCAAGTTGTACAATCTCATGTTGCACGCAATCTCAAGTTGCATGCAAGTGTGCTATGCAACCACTAACCTGCTGTTGGAATTGGAAAAACTATCGAAACTAACAATCCCGCAACAGAATAACTGAATTAGCGTCTTCATGATCGGTCCTAATGAGCTTGGTTCTCGGTTTGAAGTCAATAACTTGCCACGAATGTTTAGTAATTTCAGTTTGTCCACAAATATGAAGCATGAACAAAAATATCGAAGCGTCTCAACAATGCTTGTACAAGTTCTTCTTTGTATTGCTCCACTCCGAAACCACATAACTGGGATTTGGACTCCAAACGCAAAACCCAGTCCATAAACGCCTCATCCGGCTTCATTTTCAATTCGCGGAATTTAATGCGCTCTTTGGTGGTGTCGCACATTTCACAGAAATATTTGTCCAAAGCTGATATCGTTAGCTTGTAAACGTTCTCCGTGCCACTTTCCATCGACGTCAAGCATCGCTTCTCTTGCATTTCAATAATGCTAAACCGCCGTTTAAACACGCCTGGAATTCCAGGTGGCGGGAACGGGAAAAAGTAGCCCAGATTCGACAGAATATACAGCGGGAACGAGCTTATTCGCCCGATCTGTCAAAGGGAAGCTTTGTTTACGTTTTAGTTTGTTTACGTGATCTAAATTGGCGGCAGGTAAAAGTGGAATTGTGAGTCATTATCAAATATAAAGTTTATGAATGGTGTTGTTGAGTTCCTCCTCCAAAATTTTGCGTCGAAGACTACTCGCATTTTGGTTTCTCTCCAACAACATCGGCCGCATCCATATACGTTGCCCATACCGACGTTGTTGTAGCAAGCGAATGAAACTTTTCATGAAACGTTTCAAATAAGCAAATGCGTCCGTTCCCGCCGGGTCGTAGTTTCGCGTTTTTTAAACATAGCGGGAACGAAATCCGTTTTTTTCATATGGAGTTTCCCGTCGTCCAGCGGGATTCCCGCGGGACGGCGGGAATAATCGTGCGAATACCGCTGTGTCTAGCCGTCGCTTAAGAAGGTACCTTCCCGCGAAAATCTTCAGTCCCGTCAGCCTAGTAACTGCATCCACCGGAGATTTGCATGACACAATTCGTTCGAATTGGTCCCGGAAACGAAACCACTCCGCTTTACGCTTGTTAGTGGGCAACGATTCGTCGAACTGGCGCAGCGGCCACGACCCTGACAACCACTCCGCCTTCGTCTTTCTGCTCCTTTTGTCTCCACCACGTGGTTTCGCCTTAAGCTGAGGTTTAGGTTCTATCGTGCCGGTTGCTCGCCCCGAAACGCAATCTTTCTCCGGGTGATACCCGGTGACGGGAGTATCGTCGTCCGACTCGTCTGACACGTCACTTTCCCGCCAGAATCCACTCATTTCGGCACACTTTCGACCAAAAAATATCTTCTTAACACTCGACGATTCCTAAACCTGCACAAGTCCGCACCTCACAATGGCGTTGTACCGAATGATTTCCACTTCTTCAGTGGCCGTTTGCCGGCCAATGCGAAATGACACCCATACTATCCCCCCTATAGCCAAAAACAAAAGAAAACGCCACCACTCTCATGTGACCCCTGCTATAGTTGTTACAGTACAATTTCTCTCATTAGGGTTAGTAGTCCTACACTACGACAGCCTCAGTTCGCACAGGATGGCAATATATATGTGGTTCACTACTCTCTCTTGCGTGTTTGGAGACCAACTATAGCACAACAAGGTACTGTTAAAAAAATTAGAAACGTTATCCCTCTCTTGCGTACTCCACTTACGTATACCTAGGAACTTCGATTCCAGTATCCCTCGCAGGATCTGTCGAGTCACACCGAGATCTATAAGGTGTAGACGGTCGCCTACCACAACATCTTCGATAATATTAAAATTACCGAGATCTTCTAGTGGGGACCGGAACTCCTTATGATGCTCCAAGCACGATCGAGCACGAAAATCAGCATCCGTTCGCGGAGCAGCACCTACATCTGAAAAAATAACTTTATGGTGCTCGCGAGAATACTCACCAACGCACGTACACTTCGTGCATCCGTGCCTGTGGTCCATTAACCGATTGAACTCCTCGTCCGCTTCCCGGACAAGATCGTCCATGAGCTGACGCCGCCGACGGCTCGTTGAAGGATCAACTTTTTCTCCTGCAAGTTTCCGTTTCGACGCCATGTTGCTGTTGACAAACAACAAGCAGAAACATTGAAATCCAAAATACCTTCACGCGGTAGAAACAACACTTTACAGTTTTCCACCATGTGTGATAACTTACCAGTAAAGTAGTGAGCTTCACTACTTACTGTCAGCAAGAGAAAGCTGACAGTACTGGGCTTAAGGGGGTTGGAATGTGGGGAAACGGGGCAATGTTGCATGTCACCGTCAGTTGGGTAGGGACTGAAGACCGCCGCACTACACTTTTCACGCGATGCTACACATTTCTGCCGGTCGGGCTTTTAAGATCTGATTCCCAGCGGGCATTGTTGCGCATCATTAGCTTGCAACGCTACACATTTTGGCTAATCTTTAGCTAATCCTCGAAAAAGATTAGCCAAAGATTAGCCAAATATGAATGAACGTTTCGTGACGTCACAATGACGGTTCAGCATTGTGACGTCACTACAGCGGGTGTTCATTCGCCCCTCACCCCTTCCTCCTTTCTTTCATTCCCCACATTCGTTACGTCAATTCTTTCGACAATAATTTAACGACCGTGAAAATTTAAATTCAACGTTATTCTCGTTGAATAAATATTTATTTACATAAAAAGGCCATTTGTACAATGGCGGGCAAACAGTTCCGTTGTAAGCTGTAAAGAAACAAATTTGAAGAAAAGAATTAATATCAAATTATGAAAACAATTTAAACATAAATAACAGTAAAAACATACATTAGACCAAGTGTTGAAAACATCTCCCTTTACGCCGGTTATTGCACCATGGTGATCCCTGCAGCACTATGCTGGGTGTTTTCAGTGCTGTTTGAGGAAACGTGGAGTAAACTGCTGGAAAAAATAAAGATATAATATAAATATTAAGCGTTTTTAAAATATGTATAGCAATGTGCAATTTTCACTGCACTGTTGATGATTAATACTTATGTACTAATAATTTCACAGTAACTGCGATGATTCATACTCACTTGTTAATATTTTCACCGTAATTTTGATGATCCGGCCAGGCTGGTACGGGTTTGGAGAATCGTATAGCACGGATTGGAGCTTACGTTTACCACCATTTTTTGTGCACGGGTCCCGTGTAGTCCAGTACCTGTCGAACTTACTTACCTTATTTACCCACTTAGAACGTAATTAACATTATTTATTACCTCACTTTCTGCACTTTTCACTCCTATCCAGATCGATTGTTTTCGATCAATTGTAAAATGTAAACAACGTGGAGCTGTCAATAACGTCGATCGTTCTATAACAGTGTTTACATGGAGAAAATATGGTTGTGCCCCTTCAAATTTGTTTTTTGTAGTTTTACTGGTTATATAGAAGAATCTTGAAATTAAAACATGAAATTAAGTTGGTGACGTAAAAATAGTCATATATTTTTTAACTATGGGGCGACAATGGATTGAAAGTGAGCTATAAAACACATAGAGTTTCATTCAATATAGTCTACGTTAGCAAGTCGAAATCAAAATAAACAATTTCGGAACGGCAACGAAAGCTCTGTACTCTAGAGCGTGCAAGCGGGAAAATTCTTAAGAAATTCAAAGCATTGTCCAGTGCATTTGGTATGCTAGTTTCAGTGGCTGAAAATTCTATCAGGTGAAAAATACTAAACAAACATACAATTTCACTCACTGTTTTAAAAAGTTGGCAAGGTAAGTTAAATATACATTACTATAGCGGTTTTTACGACTAGTATATTTGATTTTTATAGAATTAGAGCATAATCATGGAGACACCCAGTGTTACGGCAAACAATCAATCGCTGCATTCTATTTCCGAGCGTGTGGATATGAACCTGCGGCAAACATTTATACTGACGAAAGTTGTCCGGGGGATGAAGGATGTGCTGGACCAACGGCCCCCACAGGTGGTAACACATCAGGAACCCCCGTTTACTCTGAAGGCAGTGGATAGCAAAGAAGAGCTGGACGAGTTGGAGTTCAAGCTTCGTAACGCTGAACATTTCCAAGATGTTCTGCAATGGGTGCAGACTCGTACAGTTAAAACGGAGGCAAAGCAGAGGATGCATGAGGGTATGCAGCTCCTATTTAACAAACAGTTTATGGTCAAATGCAGCTGGTCTGGCGGAGGACGTCCTGAAAAAAAAATTAGGTTTAGTATTTATCATAATATATTTCTACTTTTAAAAAAAATAGCGGAGAACGGTCATGATGGCCAAGTGCATGCATCCGCTGTAGAAGCCTTTGTAAGGTTAAAGTTAAAAAACGCAGCGAGCACGGCAAAAACAAAAGGGATTATAAAAGGTTCGGCCAACAAACCATACACTTACAAAAAAAACAGGCCGTTCTTCCCTTAGTACGTAAGTTAATTTTAGCTTTAGTACATGAGTTAGTTTAGTTACTTTCTTTTCTATTTGGTGATAGGGCTTTGTTTATTTCTGGTTAGTTCTAAGTTTGTTTAATTTAGATTTATTGATAGGGTTTTAGTTTTAATTTATGAGAATAATACATGAATTGTTAATGATGTTGAATTGTTTTTTTTAATTACATTTGCTATGATGATGGAGATGATAATGGCCCACCGCTCACCCATGCAAAAGATTGAGAAACCCACACAGACGCTTAAGGATCCTCAAACTTATGCATACACTTCATGTTTTATTATTGAATGAAAATTCATTTTAAGATGATAATTTAAAATCGACGAGCATCATAGTCGAAGTCAAAAATGTATGTTGAATGAAAATTCATTTTAAATTATCATCACCAGCATCATAGTCGAAGTCAAAAATGTATGTTAAATACATGAATACGCGAAGGAACCTGAAACATTTCGTTATGTAGACCATGAGAACACAGACTCGCTAGAAAAGAGGCTTGAGTAGGGCGCAGGCGATCTATCTGTTTCAGCATGGAGCCCCGCGAGGCAGCATAGTGCTAAAGGATTCAAAATATCAACTAGCAATGCTCTATCAGTAGCCATAAAAGCGGTTAAAAAGGTCAGTCCACGAACATTATCGAGCACGATGATCTCTTGTTGACGTGGAAGCAACCATGGAATCCATAAAACTATCTTCTCAACGGAGTGTATGAAGCAACGGGAAAAGGGCTATGGTATCAAGAGCAATAGTAACAGGAGGATCTATTGGTGGTCTTGAGAGAGATCGCTTCGGTAAATATATTGCTGATAGTTTACATTTTATGGATTCACACGGTACTTCCACCCTTCTTGACGGAGCATTTTCCTTTATTTTATAGATAAACAAATCGGCAGACGACAATTCTATTTGCGAATTGCCGTCTGCCCACTTTCCTTCGAAAAGCTCCGTCTTATGGTCAATCTGGATCCCAATCAAGATGAACGAAGACAAAGAACTTTTCTTTGCCTCCAAAAATTTGATGACGCTGCCCTGGTGGGTCAAAAACCATTGATCTCTAAATTCGGGCAGCAAGGTAAAATCGGCTGTTACGTGTAATCCAACCCGATTTACCATCAACATTGGATAGTTTGGAGCACTATAACTGGCAGCCGTCTGGATAGAATCTCTGGCTTGCACCCTGGCTGCCACTTGCTCCACACACTTCGTGCCCGATTTAATACAGCGTTTGATAAACTGCAAGTGGTTTTCAAAACAATAAGCCGAAAAATTTTCAAGTTGTCCAAATTTTAAAACTTCTCCATACACGTGCTGGAGATTATGAACATTACTTGTCAAGTGGTAACGACCATATATCGTGCCGAACTCCTTTACAAACTTTTCTAGGAGCTTTTTCGCAAGCGGCCAATGTCGCTGATGTGCCGTGGATGCAAAACAGGTCACACCGCAGAAGTAGAGCAAGAAATGATTGAAAGCCTGTTCGTTCATGCAATCTTTCAAGACCACAACACTAATGTAATGCAGGAAGGACCGATATTCGGTTCCCTTCCAATTGCGGACTTCATTGAGGTGCCTCATGGGGCGATGCACCTCAGAAGGAAGCCGTGTATTTTCCATAAACTTAGACACAGCTTCCTTCTGGGGGTCTGACCATCGACCAAGGGTTGCAAATTTGCCATCCAGCATCCCTCGAAGAATTTTTCTGGTCACCCCCAAATCAATTAAATGGAGCCGATCGCCAACAACGACGTCTTCTATTAAATGGAAATTATTTATATCTTCTAGTGGTGTCCGCCAACTCTTATGATGGTCCTTGTCTACCTTAGCTCGAAAGCCCGCGTCCGTGCGCGGTGCAGAGTTCACGGAGTCAAAAATGACTTTATTCTCCGGTTTGATGTATTCCCCAACACAGGAACACTTTAAGCATCCATGCTTACCAGTATAACTGGTGACAGCTTTTAGATACGCCCGCGCCGGAGAATCGGCAACAATGGCGCGAAGTTTAAAATGCACCTGCTTGTCACCGAACTGCAAGCCTCTTTGCTGGAGATCGTTCACCTCCAACACTAGCGGCCGAAGATATTGTTCGATGTTCTCCGGCTTTGCTTGTCCCCCAAAAACACCGACAAGCATTACCGGAGCATCTACCAATTCTTCCACCTTTATAAGTATTGGCCACAGTTGTGTGTTTGAACTTTTAAAAAGGGGAAGCCCATCGATCGACACTTGTATGGAAAGAAGGTCATCTTTGGGTATGACATCTTTAAAATAATTTTTTAGGACCGTCTCTACCCCCTGATACCAAAATCGTCCTCCCAAGATCGATTTTACTTTTACCACGACTGGAGAGGATGATTTGGTAAGTGTCCGTGCATCTTTAGGAAGTTGCAATTTATAATCCTTCCTCAAGATCGCCAGAAGTTTTCCTAGAGACGAACGTGATACGAGTTCCAAGATTGCCCACCGTCTCAACGCCTCATGTCGGCTATAGCTATCTACATATCTAGCCAACCTAGTGCAATCCACTCTGATGTCATCATCATCATCATCAGATCCGTCAATAGATGTGTCCTCATGGCTCGAAATTGTTTCAGGTTCCTCCGTGGGTAAAATTAAGCTTCCACTACCAATAACCTCCACCCTGTTTTCTACACTTATCTGGCGGTTGGCTTCAACAATGCCGCTCGTAGATGCCGCTTGTAAAAAAGCATCTTCATCTCGGGTTATACCTAAAACAGTTGAAGTATAGAATGAAATATTACATAACCCATCCCAGCTGCCCGGAGGCTTTAAAACACTATAATACATTTTAATATTTTTTTCTTTTACTTACCAACTCCTAGATCAGGCCATTTTATTTCAGACGCACTCATTCGTTGCCATTCAGCCCATTCTATTTCAGTGTCGTCCATTCGAGGTCGATGGCTAGGACCACTAGAAACTTCATCACCGTTCTTTCTTTTGCTTGACGAAGCTCTACCTAATTCCATCGCTTCCTCTTCAGGAGTTATATCTAAAACAATATTACTTATTATTAAAACTGCATCCAGATCCCGATCGTATATTTATACGTAACCAGCAGCAAGAGTGTGGTGTACTCTATTACCAATGTTTCGGTAATATATTTTGTATTTTCACTTTCACTTACCAACGCCTAGATCTGCCCACGGTATAGCACTTGATCCACTTTGCTTGAATGCCTCCCACTCCATTTCTATTTCACGATCCATCACTTCAAATCACAACGATTAACAGCAAACAATTTAAAAAAACAATCGACACTGCTCAAGATTGGATACTGCTCAAGAAAAGCGATAAATCCTTATCAAAACAAAGTTGACACATCAAAACAAGCCATCCACGCGGATTTCATAAAAAAAAAAATACTGCTCGGTTGATAAGAAAACAAAGCAAGAACTTCATGACCCACCGTTCTTGCGGTTTTTTTAGCGTTGAGTTTGATCAAGGCATATGAGAAAGAAGGTGTGTGAGAAGGAAGAACTTCATGACCCACCGTTCATGACCCACCGAAACGTTCTTGCGGTTTTTTTTATCGTTGGTTTTGATCAAGGCATACGAGAAGGAAGGTGTATGAGAAGGAAGGCGTATGAGAACTGTACGTGCAATGGGCAAACGAAGTGGAGTGATGACGTCATGACGTTGCGCTACTCGACGCTGTAGTGCACAATTGTGGACTCCAGCGGGGGTGCATTGAGGAAAATTCATTTTTTGAGTGAATTTTTAGAGAATGTTGTGCAACAATGCCCGCTGGGTTGCACCGATAAAATGTTCTCGATAGCCGGGGACATTTTTTTGTTTTTATTTATTTTTGCAATTTGTGGACTGGTCTCCAGAAGCAGACGAGCCGAATGGATACGGTAAAAGGTGCTGCTTGTATAGATTACTCGGACAATTTGAATCGGTCCGGATTCTGGGAGTTCGACGTTGTGCTAGTTGCGGATGGTGCCCCATTGGCTCCGAGGGCAGCTGCTGCGGCTCGTTGCCGTCGAGTACGTGCGGCATTTTTGGCCAACCGAATCGCACGCTGTTCCGGAGTTTCCTTAGCTCGTGCTATACGCATCCGTTCCGCATGCTTCGCTGATCTGGTGTTTCTATGTCCCTCGTTCTTTGCCAGCCGTAGTGCACGCTGTTCCGGCGTTTCAATTGCCCTTCGCACCCGTTCCCGGGCGGCGCTTTGGGCCCGCCTTATGCTCTTCTCTACCTCACTCTCGTTTTGTCGGCACTTGCAATTGCGTTCCGCGATTTCCGCTAACCGGCCCCTATACTCGTCGGTAATATTGAACGCTGAATTTCGCTCCATCCTGGAATCTTCTGATTCGGAGGCTTCCAAAGATAACTTGTCAAAAGAGTCCTCCAACGTCTACATCATCTCAGACATTTCCCAGGAGTACATATTTAAAATGATATTGAACAAAAAAAAATGAAAGTAAATGTTCGAAAGGATTTAAGTAGAGTTGTGTAAATCTGATTCAGATTCATGAATCTGAATGAATATCTGCCTTATAAGAGATGCATGAATCTTTCGTCGAGAGTTTCATGAATCTCAAAGACAACCCATTTTTGATTGGTGACTTTTCATCAGTTGGTGTGAGGGACCCTCTTTTTTTTGGAAATTATAAAATTTAGCAAAGTGCGCTTCAAGTTGTACAATCTCATGTTGCACGCAATCTCAAGTTGCATGCAAGTGTGCTATGCAACCACTAACCTGCTGTTGGAATTGGAAAAACTATCGAAACTAACAATCCCGCAACAGAATAACTGAATTAGCGTCTTCATGATCGGTCCTAATGAGCTTGGTTCTCGGTTTGAAGTCAATAACTTGCCACGAATGTTTAGTAATTTCAGTTTGTCCACAAATATGAAGCATGAACAAAAATATCGAAGCGTCTCAACAATGCTTGTACAAGTTCTTCTTTGTATTGCTCCACTCCGAAACCACATAACTGGGATTTGGACTCCAAACGCAAAACCCAGTCCATAAACGCCTCATCCGGCTTCATTTTCAATTCGCGGAATTTAATGCGCTCTTTGGTGGTGTCGCACATTTCACAGAAATATTTGTCCAAAGCTGATATCGTTAGCTTGTAAACGTTCTCCGTGCCACTTTCCATCGACGTCAAGCATCGCTTCTCTTGCATTTCAATAATGCTAAACCGCCGTTTAAACACGCCTGGAATTCCAGGTGGCGGGAACGGGAAAAAGTAGCCCAGATTCGACAGAATATACAGCGGGAACGAGCTTATTCGCCCGATCTGTCAAAGGGAAGCTTTGTTTACGTTTTAGTTTGTTTACGTGATCTAAATTGGCGGCAGGTAAAAGTGGAATTGTGAGTCATTATCAAATATAAAGTTTATGAATGGTGTTGTTGAGTTCCTCCTCCAAAATTTTGCGTCGAAGACTACTCGCATTTTGGTTTCTCTCCAACAACATCGGCCGCATCCATATACGTTGCCCATACCGACGTTGTTGTAGCAAGCGAATGAAACTTTTCATGAAACGTTTCAAATAAGCAAATGCGTCCGTTCCCGCCGGGTCGTAGTTTCGCGTTTTTTAAACATAGCGGGAACGAAATCCGTTTTTTTCATATGGAGTTTCCCGTCGTCCAGCGGGATTCCCGCGGGACGGCGGGAATAATCGTGCGAATACCGCTGTGTCTAGCCGTCGCTTAAGAAGGTACCTTTCCGCGAAAATCTTCAGTCCCGTCAGCCTAGTAACTGCATCCACCGGAGATTTGCATGACACAATTCGTTCGAATTGCTCCCGGAAACGAAACCACTCCGCTTTACGCTTGTTAGTGGGCAACGATTCGTCGAACTGGCGCAGCGGCCACGACCCTGACAACCACTCCGCCTTCGTCTTTCTGCTCCTTTTGTCTCCACCACGTGGTTTCGCCTTAAGCTGAGGTTTAGGTTCTATCGTGCCGGTTGCTCGCCCCGAAACGCAATCTTTCTCCGGGTGATACCCGGTGACGGGAGTATCGTCGTCCGACTCGTCTGACACGTCACTTTCACGCCAGAATCCACTCATTTCGGCACACTTTCGACCAAAAAATATCTTCTTAACACTCGACGATTCCTAAACCTGCACAAGTCCGCACCTCACAATGGCGTTGTACCGAATGATTTCCACTTCTTCAGTGGCCGTTTGCCGGCCAATGCGAAATGACACCCATACTATCCCCCCTATAGCCAAAAACAAAAGAAAACGCCACCACTCTCATGTGACCCCTGCTATAGTTGTTACAGTACAATTTCTCTCATTAGGGTTAGTAGTCCTACACTACGACAGCCTCAGTTCGCACAGGATGGCAATATATATGTGGTTCACTACTCTCTCTTGCGTGTTTGGAGACCAACTATAGCACAACAAGGTACTGTTAAAAAAATTAGAAACGTTATCCCTCTCTTGCGTACTCCACTTACGTATACCTAGGAACTTCGATTCCAGTATCCCTCGCAGGATCTGTCGAGTCACACCGAGATCTATAAGGTGTAGACGGTCGCCTACCACAACATCTTCGATAATATTAAAATTACCGAGATCTTCTAGTGGGGACCGGAACTCCTTATGATGCTCCAAGCACGATCGAGCACGAAAATCAGCATCCGCCCGCGGAGCAGCACCTACATCTGAAAAAATAACTTTATGGTGCTCGCGAGAATACTCACCAACGCACGTACACTTCGTGCATCCGTGCCTGTGGTCCATTAACCGATCGAACTCCTCGTCCGCTTCCCGGACAAGATCGTGTTGCTGTTGACAAACAACAAGCAGAAACATTGAAATCCAAAATACCTTCACGCGGTAGAAACAACACTTTACAGTTTTCCACCATGTGTGATAACTTACCAGTAAAGTAGTGAGCTTCACTACTTACTGACAGCAAGAGAAAGCTGACAGTACTGGGCTTAAGGGGGTTGGAATGTGGGGAAACGGGGCAATGTTGCATGTCACCGTCAGTTGGGTACCCGACAAACAAAGTTGCGCGACGGCGGGTTTAGGTGCAACTTTTTCCATACAAAACGCCCGGGCGATGAAAGTGCTACCCCAGTGCTCCTCTCCGCGAGTCTATACTTGCAAGCGGTAGCACAACATCGCGAACAAAACACCGCGACGAAGCGATGCATCAGGAGGAATTTCCTCATCCCACCCCTGATGGACCCATACTTGCAGATGGCACTGCAACACGGACAGGTTCGGACCAAGGCGCATTAAACAGGGTAGGTTTGGTAAATGTCGTTAAACTTTTCAAACCACAAAAACCCTGAAGTTGAATCGGAAAATTGATTCATATCAAAACTTAACCATGACTACGATGAAGGTACTTAAAAAATGAGTTTTATGAAATGTCCATGAAAACCATTTTTTTAACTGTCAGTATTTTCTATGTATTGCTGCGTTAAACGCAGTAAGGGACTTTCTCTCGCGCTTCTCAGGCGACATCAAACTTCGCAGGAAGTTTTTGAACTTCTTGCTTCAGCGTATATACTCGATCAATAGGTTGAAAATTAGCACTGCACTTGTTTTATCTTGAGCAGTTGCGAGAGTAAGAACGATCGCTCGCACAGCCACCAATCGATAACGTAATGCTATAATGTTCGTTGTATACAGCTGGAAAAAAATATTGTTTATTGATTACTGCGAAAGCGAAAAACCAAAACAATCGCTATACATTTCTCATACCATGATTCATCATGATTCATAATGTAAAGAAATAAAATATTATGTCAAAAACATGGATCTTCTATCGAGCTATTACTTTCAGTCGTAGAAGTGTAGTGGAGAATTAAAAAACACATTTTTAAGTGACTGAAAGCAAAATAAGTGAACCAGATCCAAATATTGCGCAAAATAGAATCAATGTGTTCAGTTTTATATCAATCATCACTTCAAACACTGCTCATAATTACCAAGCAATGAAGAAAAAATAAAATATTATTTTGACAATTAATTATGAATTTGAACCAAATGTCAACAAGCCAAAGTAAACCAACCTACAGCTCTATGAGCCTTGGGCAGTTTTGCCTGCTGTCAGCAGAGTTGTTTTGATTTTGCCACCGCTTGCAGAGTGAAATTGCAGTTCACCAAAAATGTGAAGAAAATAGTAATATAGCGGCAGTTTTCGTTAATATTCGGTAAGTAAACGTTATTAAGATACATGAAAATCAGAAAAAATCCAAAACTGTGCTAATTTTTATGCATTTTCTTTTCCAAAGTGCAACGCAAGCAACAGCGGCACCAGAAGCCCAACCGCGGTGTCTTCACGCGGTGGAATGCAAGTTACGTGCGGAGATGGCTGATTTTTGCAGTAAAGGCGGCTCCTGGCGAATAAGCGGTTTGTAACGTGGTTTATAAATATATTTCAATAAAAAATGTTCTTTTAATATAAAATTACGACTCGGGAATTTTCCTTTGTATATGATGACAAAATATTGAAAACATCGCCTCCATTAAAACACCGCGCATTGTATAAAAAACATCGCGTCACGTTGTTTTTGTCACGCAACCTACATATTTCGCAGGTTCCATCAGGAGCCCGATGATACCATGAAAAACGCCCCTTTCATAGCGCAACATGGATATTCTTGTTACTCGGGTAGGGACTGAAGACCGCCGCACTACACTTTTCACGCGATGCTACACATTTCTGCCGGTCGGGCTTTTAAGATCTGATTGCACCGATAAAATGTTCTCGATAGCCGGGGACATTTTTTTGTTTTTATTTATTTTTGCAATTTGTGGACTGGTCTCCAGAAGCAGACGAGCCGAATGGATACGGTAAAAGGTGCTGCTTGTATAGATTACTCGGACAATTTGAATCGGTCCGGATTCTGGGAGTTCGACGTTGTGCTAGTTGCGGATGGTGCCCCATTGGCTCCGAGGGCAGCTGCTGCGGCTCGTTGCCGTCGAGTACGTGCGGCATTTTTGGCCAACCGAATCGCACGCTGTTCCGGAGTTTCCTTAGCTCGTGCTATACGCATCCGTTCCGCATGCTTCGCTGATCTGGTGTTTCTATGTCCCTCGTTCTTTGCCAGCCGTAGTGCACGCTGTTCCGGCGTTTCAATTGCCCTTCGCACCCGTTCCCGGGCGGCGCTTTGGGCCCGCCTTATGGTCTTCTCTACCTCGCTCTCGTTTTGTCGGCGCTTCCAATTGCGTTCCGCGTTTTCCACTGACCGGCCCCTATACGCGTCGGTAATATTGAACGCTGAATTTCGCTCCATCCTGGAATCTTCTGATTCGGAGGCTTCCAAAGATAACTTGTCAAAAGAGTCCTCCAACGTCTACATCATCTCAGACATTACCCAGGAGTACATATTTAAAATGATATTGAACAAAAAAAACTGAAAGTAAATGTTCGAAAGGATTTAAGTAGAGTTGTGTAAATCTGATTCAGATTCATGAATCTGAATGAATCTCTGCCTTATAAGGGATGCATGAATCTTTCGTCGAGAGATTCATGAATCTCAAAGACAACCCATTTTTGATTGGTGACTTTTCATCAGTTGGTGTGAGGGACCCTCTTTTTTTTGGAAATTATAAAATTTAGCAAAGTGCGCTTCAAGTTGTACAATCTCATGTTGCACGCAATCTCAAGTTGCATGCAAGTGTGCTATGCAACCACTAACCTGCTGTTGGAATTGGAAAAACTATCGAAACTAACAATCCCGCAACAGAATAACTGAATTAGCGTCTTCATGATCGGTCCTAATGAGCTTGGTTCTCGGTTTGAAGTCAATAACTTGCCACGAATGTTTAGTAATTTCAGTTTGTCCACAAATATGAAGCATGAACAAAAATATCGAAGCGTCTCAACAATGCTTGTACAAGTTCTTTTTTGTATTGCTCCACTCCGAAACCACATAACTGGGATTTGGACTCCAAACGCAAAACCCAGTCCATAAACGCCTCATCCGGCTTCATTTTCAATTCGCGGAATTTAATGCGCTCTTTGGTGGTGTCGCACATTTCACAGAAATATTTGTCCAAAGCTGATATCGTTAGCTTGTAAACGTTCTCCGTGCCACTTTCCATCGACGTCAAGCATCGCTTCTCTTGCATTTCAATAATGCTAAGAAGGTACCTTCCCGCGAAAATCTTCAGTCCCGTCAGCCTAGTAACTGCATCCACCGGAGATTTGCATGACACAATTCGTTCGAATTGGTCCCGGAAACGAAACCACTCCGCTTTACGCTTGTTAGTGGGCAACGATTCGTCGAACTGGCGCAGCGGCCACGACCCTGACAACCACTCCGCCTTCGTCTTTCTGCTCCTTTTGTCTCCACCACGTGGTTTCGCCTTAAGCTGAGGTTTAGGTTCAATCGTGCCGGTTGCTCGCCCCGAAACGCAATCTTTCTCCGGGTGATACCCGGTGACGGGAGTATCGTCGTCCGACTCGTCTGACACGTCACTTTCACGCCAGAATCCACTCATTTCGGCACACTTTCGACCAAAAACTATCTTCTTAACACTCGACGATTCCTAAACCTGCACAAGTCCGCACCTCACAATGGCGTTGTACCGAATGATTTCCACTTCTTCAGTGGCCGTTTGCCGGCCTATGCGAAATGACACCCATACTATCCCCCCTATAGCCAAAAACAAAAGAAAACGCCACCACTCTCATGTGACCCCTGCTATAGTTGTTACAGTACAATTTCTCTCATTAGGGTTAGTAGTCCTACACTACGACAGCCTCAGTTCGCACAGGATGGCAATATATATGTGGTTCACTACTCTCTCTTGCGTGTTTGGAGACTAACTATAGCACAACAAGGTACTGTTAAAAAAATTAGAAACGTTATCCCTCTCTTGCGTACTCCACTTACGTATACCTAGGAACTTCGATTCCAGTATCCCTCGCAGGATCTGTCGAGTCACACCGAGATCTATAAGGTGTAGACGGTCGCCTACCACAACATCTTCGATAATATTAAAATTACCGAGATCTTCTAGTGGGGACCGGAACTCCTTATGATGCTCCAAGCACGATAGAGCACGAAAATCAGCATCCGTCAGCGCATCTGTGGTCCATTAACCGATCGAACTCCTCGTCCGCTTCCCGAACAAGATCGTCCATGAGCTGACGCAGCCGACGGCTCGTTGAAGGATCAACTTTTTCTCCTGCAAGTTTCCGTTTCGACGCCATGTTGCTGTTGACAAACAACAAGCATAAACATTGAAATCCAAAATACCTTCACGCGGTAGAAACAACACTTTACAGTTTTCCACCATGTGTGATAACTTACCAGTAAAGTAGTGAGCTTCACTACTTACTGTCAGCAAGAGAAAGCTGACAGTACTGGGCTTAAGGGGGTTGGAATGTGGGGAAACGGGGCAATGTTGCATGTCACCGTCAGTTGGGTAGGGACTGAAGACCGCCGCACTACACTTTTCACGCGATGCTACACATTTCTGCCGGTCGGGCTTTTAAGATCTGATTGCACCGATAAAATGTTCTCGATAGCCGGGGACATTTTTTTGTTTTTATTTATTTTTGCAATTTGTGGACTGGTCCAGAAGCAGACGAGCCGAATGGATAGGGTAAAAGGTGCTGCTTGTATAGATTACTCGGACAATTTGAATCGGTCCGGATTATGGGAGTTCGACGTTGTGCTAGTTGCGGATGGTGCCCCATTGGCTCCGAGGGCAGCTGCTGCGGCTCGTTGCCGTCGAGTACGTGCGGCATTTTTGGCCAACCGAATCGCACGCTGTTCCGGAGTTTCCTTAGCTCGTGCTATACGCATCCGTTCCGCATGCTTCGCTGATCTGGTGTTTCTATGTCCCTCGTTCTTTGCCAGCCGTAGTGCACGCTGTTCCGGCGTTTCAATTGCCCTTCGCACCCGTTCCCGGGCGGCGCTTTGGGCCCGCCTTATGGTCTTCTCTACCTCGCTCTCGTTTTGTCGGCGCTTCCAATTGCGTTCCGCGTTTTCCACTGACCGGCCCCTATACGCGTCGGTAATATTGAACGCTGAATTTCGCTCCATCCTGGAATCTTCTGATTCGGAGGCTTCCAAAGATAACTTGTCAAAAGAGTCCTCCAACGTCTACATCATCTCAGACATTACCCAGGAGTACATATTTAAAATGATATTGAACAAAAAAAACTGAAAGTAAATGTTCGAAAGGATTTAAGTAGAGTTGTGTAAATCTGATTCAGATTCATGAATCTGAATGAATCTCTGCCTTATAAGGGATGCATGAATCTTTCGTCGAGAGATTCATGAATCTCAAAGACAACCCATTTTTGATTGGTGACTTTTCATCAGTTGGTGTGAGGGACCCTCTTTTTTTTGGAAATTATAAAATTTAGCAAAGTGCGCTTCAAGTTGTACAATCTCATGTTGCACGCAATCTCAAGTTGCATGCAAGTGTGCTATGCAACCACTAACCTGCTGTTGGAATTGGAAAAACTATCGAAACTAACAATCCCGCAACAGAATAACTGAATTAGCGTCTTCATGATCGGTCCTAATGAGCTTGGTTCTCGGTTTGAAGTCAATAACTTGCCACGAATGTTTAGTAATTTCAGTTTGTCCACAAATATGAAGCATGAACAAAAATATCGAAGCATCTCAACAATGCTTGTACAAGTTCTTCTTTGTATTGCTCCACTCCGAAACCACATAACTGGGATTTGGACTCCAAACGCAAAACCCAGTCCATAAACGCCTCATCCGGCTTCATTTTCAATTCGCGGAATTTAATGCGCTCTTTGGTGGTGTCGCACATTTCACAGAAATATTTGTCCAAAGCTGATATCGTTAGCTTGTAAACGTTCTCCGTGCCACTTTCCATCGACGTCAAGCATCGCTTCTCTTGCATTTCAATAATGCTAAGAAGGTACCTTCCCGCGAAAATCTTCAGTCCCGTCAGCCTAGTAACTGCATCCACCGGAGATTTGCATGACACAATTCGTTCGAATTGGTCCCGGAAACGAAACCACTCCGCTTTACGCTTGTTAGTGGGCAACGATTCGTCGAACTGGCGCAGCGGCCACGACCCTGACAACCACTCCGCCTTCGTCTTTCTGCTCCTTTTGTCTCCACCACGTGGTTTCGCCTTAAGCTGAGGTTTAGGTTCAATCGTGCCGGTTGCTCGCCCCGAAACGCAATCTTTCTCCGGGTGATACCCGGTGACGGGAGTATCGTCGTCCGACTCGTCTGACACGTCACTTTCACGCCAGAATCCACTCATTTCGGCACACTTTCGACCAAAAACTATCTTCTTAACACTCGACGATTCCTAAACCTGCACAAGTCCGCACCTCACAATGGCGTTGTACCGAATGATTTCCACTTCTTCAGTGGCCGTTTGCCGGCCTATGCGAAATGACACCCATACTATCCCCCCTATAGCCAAAAACAAAAGAAAACGCCACCACTCTCATGTGACCCCTGATTTTACGATACAATTTACTTACAGTACAATTTCTCTCATTAGGGTTAGTAGTCCTACACTACGACAGCCTCAGTTCGCACAGGATGGCAATATATATGTGGTTCACTACTCTCTCTTGCGTGTTTGGAGACAAACTATAGCACAACAAGGTACTGTTAAAAAAATTAGAAACGTTATCCCTCTCTTGCGTACTCCACTTACGTATACCTAGGAACTTCGATTCCAGTATCCCTCGCAGGATCTGTCGAGTCACACCGAGATCTATAAGGTGTAGACGGTCGCCTACCACAACATCTTCGATAATATTAAAATTACCGAGATCTTCTAGTGGGGACCGGAACTCCTTATGATGCTCCAAGCACGATAGAGCACGAAAATCAGCATCCGTCCGCGGAGCAGCACCTACATCTGAAAAAATAACTTTATGGTGCTCGCGAGAATACTCACCAACGCACGTACACTTCGTGCATCCGTGCCTGTGGTCCATTAACCGATCGAACTCCTCGTCCGCTTCCCGGACAAGATCGTCCATGAGCTGACGCCGCCGACGGCTCGTTGAAGGATCAACTTTTTCTCCTGCAAGTTTCCGTTTCGACGCCATGTTGCTGTTGACAAACAACAAGCAGAAACATTGAAATCCAAAATACCTTCACGCGGTAGAAACAACACTTTACAGTTTTCCACCATGTGTGATAACTTACCAGTAAAGTAGTGAGCTTCACTACTTACTGTCAGCAAGAGAAAGCTGACAGTACTGGGCTTAAGGGGGTTGGAATGTGGGGAAACGGGGCAATGTTGCATGTCACCGTCAGTTGGGTAGGGACTGAAGACCGCCGCACTACACTTTTCACGCGATGCTACACATTTCTGCCGGTCGGGCTTTTAAGATCTGATTGCACCGATAAAATGTTCTCGATAGCCGGGGACATTTTTTTGTTTTTATTTATTTTTGCAATTTGTGGACTGGTCCAGAAGCAGACGAGCCGAATGGATAGGGTAAAAGGTGCTGCTTGTATAGATTACTCGGACAATTTGAATCGGTCCGGATTATGGGAGTTCGACGTTGTGCTAGTTGCGGATGGTGCCCCATTGGCTCCGAGGGCAGCTGCTGCGGCTCGTTGCCGTCGAGTACGTGCGGCATTTTTGGCCAACCGAATCGCACGCTGTTCCGGAGTTTCCTTAGCTCGTGCTATACGCATCCGTTCCGCATGCTTCGCTGATCTGGTGTTTCTATGTCCCTCGTTCTTTGCCAGCCGTAGTGCACGCTGTTCCGGCGTTTCAATTGCCCTTCGCACCCGTTCCCGGGCGGCGCTTTGGGCCCGCCTTATGCTCTTCTCTACCTCACTCTCGTTTTGTCGGCGCTTCCAATTGCGTTCCGCGTTTTCCACTGACCGGCCCCTATACGCGTCGGTAATATTGAACGCTGAATTTCGCTCCATCCTGGAATCTTCTGATTCGGAGGCTTCCAAAGATAACTTGTCAAAAGAGTCCTCCAACGTCTACATCATCTCAGACATTACCCAGGAGTACATATTTAAAATGATATTGAACAAAAAAAACTGAAAGTAAATGTTCGAAAGGATTTAAGTAGAGTTGTGTAAATCTGATTCAGATTCATGAATCTGAATGAATATCTGCCTTATAAGAGATGCATGAATCTTTCGTCGAGAGTTTCATGAATCTCAAAGACAACCCATTTTTGATTGGTGACTTTTCATCAGTTGGTGTGAGGGACCCTCTTTTTTTTGGAAATTATAAAATTTAGCAAAGTGCGCTTCAAGTTGTACAATCTCATGTTGCACGCAATCTCAAGTTGCATGCAAGTGTGCTATGCAACCACTAACCTGCTGTTGGAATTGGAAAAACTATCGAAACTAACAATCCCGCAACAGAATAACTGAATTAGCGTCTTCATGATCGGTCCTAATGAGCTTGGTTCTCGGTTTGAAGTCAATAACTTGCCACGAATGTTTAGTAATTTCAGTTTGTCCACAAATATGAAGCATGAACAAAAATATCGAAGCGTCTCAACAATGCTTGTACAAGTTCTTCTTTGTATTGCTCCACTCCGAAACCACATAACTGGGATTTGGACTCCAAACGCAAAACCCAGTCCATAAACGCCTCATCCGGCTTCATTTTCAATTCGCGGAATTTAATGCGCTCTTTGGTGGTGTCGCACATTTCACAGAAATATTTGTCCAAAGCTGATATCGTTAGCTTGTAAACGTTCTCCGTGCCACTTTCCATCGACGTCAAGCATCGCTTCTCTTGCATTTCAATAATGCTAAGAAGGTACCTTCCCGCGAAAATCTTCAGTCCCGTCAGCCTAGTAACTGCATCCACCGGAGATTTGCATGACACAATTCGTTCGAATTGGTCCCGGAAACGAAACCACTCCGCTTTACGCTTGTTAGTGGGCAACGATTCGTCGAACTGGCGCAGCGGCCACGACCCTGACAACCACTCCGCCTTCGTCTTTCTGCTCCTTTTGTCTCCACCACGTGGTTTCGCCTTAAGCTGAGGTTTAGGTTCAATCGTGCCGGTTGCTCGCCCCGAAACGCAATCTTTCTCCGGGTGATACCCGGTGACGGGAGTATCGTCGTCCGACTCGTCTGACACGTCACTTTCACGCCAGAATCCACTCATTTCGGCACACTTTCGACCAAAAACTATCTTCTTAACACTCGACGATTCCTAAACCTGCACAAGTCCGCACCTCACAATGGCGTTGTACCGAATGATTTCCACTTCTTCAGTGGCCGTTTGCCGGCCTATGCGAAATGACACCCATACTATCCCCCCTATAGCCAAAAACAAAAGAAAACGCCACCACTCTCATGTGACCCCTGATTTTACGATACAATTTACTTACAGTACAATTTCTCTCATTAGGGTTAGTAGTCCTACACTACGACAGCCTCAGTTCGCACAGGATGGCAATATATATGTGGTTCACTACTCTCTCTTGCGTGTTTGGAGACAAACTATAGCACAACAAGGTACTGTTAAAAAAATTAGAAACGTTATCCCTCTCTTGCGTACTCCACTTACGTATACCTAGGAACTTCGATTCCAGTATCCCTCGCAGGATCTGTCGAGTCACACCGAGATCTATAAGGTGTAGACGGTCGCCTACCACAACATCTTCGATAATATTAAAATTACCGAGATCTTCTAGTGGGGACCGGAACTCCTTATGATGCTCCAAGCACGATAGAGCACGAAAATCAGCATCCGTCCGCGGAGCAGCACCTACATCTGAAAAAATAACTTTATGGTGCTCGCGAGAATACTCACCAACGCACGTACACTTCGTGCATCCGTGCCTGTGGTCCATTAACCGATCGAACTCCTCGTCCGCTTCCCGGACAAGATCGTCCATGAGCTGACGCCGCCGACGGCTCGTTGAAGGATCAACTTTTTCTCCTGCAAGTTTCCGTTTCGACGCCATGTTGCTGTTGACAAACAACAAGCAGAAACATTGAAATCCAAAATACCTTCACGCGGTAGAAACAACACTTTACAGTTTTCCACCATGTGTGATAACTTACCAGTAAAGTAGTGAGCTTCACTACTTACTGTCAGCAAGAGAAAGCTGACAGTACTGGGCTTAAGGGGGTTGGAATGTGGGGAAACGGGGCAATGTTGCATGTCACCGTCAGTTGGGTAGGGACTGAAGACCGCCGCACTACACTTTTCACGCGATGCTACACATTTCTGCCGGTCGGGCTTTTAAGATCTGATTGCACCGATAAAATGTTCTCGATAGCCGGGGACATTTTTTTGTTTTTATTTATTTTTGCAATTTGTGGGCTGGTCTCCAGAAGCAGACGAGCCGAATGGATACGGTAAAAGGTGCTGCTTGTATAGATTACTGGGACAATTTGGATCGGTCCGGATTCTGGGAGTTCGACGTTGTGCTAGTTGCGGATGGTGCCCCATTGGCTCCGAGGGCAGCTGCTGCGGCTCGTTGCCGTCGAGTACGTGCGGCATTTTTGGCCAACCGAATCGCACGCTGTTCCGGAGTTTCCTTAGCTCGTACTATACGCATCCGTTCCGCATGCTTCGCTGATCTGGTGTTTCTATGTCCCTCGTTCTTTGCCAGCCGTAGTGCACGCTGTTCCGGCGTTTCAATTGCCCTTCGCACCCGTTCCCGGGCGGCGCTTTGGGCCCGCCTTATGCTCTTCTCTACCTCACTCTCGTTTTGTCGGCGCTTCCAATTGCGTTCCGCGTTTTCCACTGACCGGCCCCTATACTCGTCGGTAATATTGAACGCTGAATTTCGCTCCATCCTGGAATCTTCTGATTCGGAGGCTTCCAAAGATAACTTGTCAAAAGAGTCCTCCAACGTCTACATCATCTCAGACATTACCCAGGAGTACATATTTAAAATGATATTGAACAAAAAAAAATGAAAGTAAATGTTCGAAAGGATTTAAGTAGAGTTGGGTAAATCTGATTCAGATTCATGAATCTGAATGAATCTCTGCCTTATAAGGGATGGCTGAATCTTTCGTCGAGAGATTCATGAATCTCAAAGACAACCCATTTTTGATTGGTGACTTTTCATCAGTTGGTGTGAGGGACCCTCTTTTTGTTGGAAATTATAAAATTTAGCAAAGTGCGCTTCAAGTTGTACAATCTCATGTTGCACGCAATCTCAAGTTGCATGCAAGTGTGCTATGCAACCACTAACCTGCTGTTGGAATTGGAAAAACTATCGAAACTAACAATCCCGCAACAGAATAACTGAATTAGCGTCTTCATGATCGGTCCTAATGAGCTTGGTTCTCGGTTTGAAATCAATAACTTGCCACGAATGTTTAGTAATTTCAGTTTGTCCACAAATATGAAGCATGAACAAAAATATCGAAGCGTAATTACTTTTGACTTACAGTACCGACAGTTACATAGCATTGATTGCTATAGCAACCTGCTTGATTAGGGAAAGAGTAAAGATACTTGAATTAACTAAAGACTTTTCATGTTGAAATTATGTTTTGAAGCAATTTAAAATTTTCGCGCGGCTCCGGGCCTGGGCCTTATGAAATACGTTCAATAGAGTCAATTAAAAAATGTACAGAAGTATTTGAAATATTTATTGTTAAGAAATGTGGTTCAATCAAAGTTTCCTTAGATTAATTTGAAGTCGTACAATACCGATTTAAATGGCTCGACAAGTGACTTGGACTACAAGTGAACAAGTGATAACTGGAATTGGAATAAAATTCCACCTCCTATAAGATAGCTTTCACTTAAAAAAAATGCATAGTTGCCCGTGTAACCAACGCAATTTCTTCTTCTTAGCTACTGAGCAAAATTTATTTCATTTTGGGTAGTTCACAATACGGGACATACTCGGTTCGCGATGTCTATTATCTTCGAATACTAAAAGATATCGTTGCGGGGATACTTCTTTCGTATTTTCTTATATTAATTGTGGAATAAATATAATGAGCGTTGCGAGCCATGATCCTTGATCATAGCCCATGGTTCTTGTCTTAAGAAGTGTAGTGTTAAAACTTCCTCCTCCATCGCCAGGATTCTTCCTCGACTGGCCGCCGCCGTCGCTCGCTCTGCCTCGACTGCCCGCTCCATGGTCCACTGACACAGCAGCTTGGAGCAGATGGTCTTGGCCGCCTCGACTGCCCGCTCCCAAGCTTCCGGGCTGTGCAGCAAATACTCGTGAAAGTTGTCGGCCGTCGCCGGCTGCATGCCATGGCCAGTCAGGAGCCGCTTGCGCACCTCGCCGAAACGAGGGCAACGGAATAACGCGTGCTCAGCCGACTGGTCCTCGCCTGGGCAGTCCGGGCAGCCCGGGGATCGCGTGAACTGTTTGGCCGCAAGGTACTGCCGGAAAAATCCGAGCCCCGTCAGCATCTGCGAAAGGTAGAAGTCTACCCGTCCATGTTTCCGGACCACCCAGCGCTCCACGTCCGGGATGACGCGGTGGGTCCATCGGACGAATCTGCTTCCTCGGTCCGGGTCCTGGGCGAGGTCGTCTCAGGTTTGCTGCCATCTCCGGAACGTCTCGGCCCGCTCCTCGCTTCCGGATCCCCGCGGGGGCGTCGGTGGCTGCTTGGCGACGGTCGTGGCAACGGTGGTCCTCACGTATTAGCTCCACAATCGGCGGCAGCGAGTGCGCGGACGTCGCGACGCTGGCAAGGGTGCGGCGACGAACGCTGGGCGGCCCCCCGTGGTTTTTCAGCAGGTGGTCGTTTGAACGTGGTTGGGATGACGTAGAATTAGCTTCGAAGCACCTTCAACGTTGTTTGAACGTGGTTGGGATGACGTAGAAATAGCTTCGAAGCACCTTAAATGTCGTTTGAACGTGGTTGGGATGACGTAGAAATAGCTTCGAAGCACTTTAAATGTTGTTTGAACGTGGTTGGGATGACGTAGAAATAGCTTCGAAGCACCTTCAACGTTGTTTGAACGTGATTGGGATGACGTAGAAATAGCTTCGATTCACCTTAAATGTTGTTTGAACGTGGTTGGGATGACGTAGAATTAGCTTCGAAGCACCTTCAACGTTGTTTGAACGTGGTTGGGATGGCGTAGAAATAGCTTCGAAGCACCTTAAATGTCGTTTGAACGTCAGAAAAGGACAGAAAAGAAAAGTAACGTTCGGTGTACGAGTAACAAAACAAAAATATAAATGACAAATTGATCGCTGCGTTTTTGCGCTCCTCCCCTTTCTGTTCCCGAGCCACTTCCAACCCTAACAATTTTTCGATACGAATCCCAGGGCACGGCTGATTTTAGTTGCTTTATCGGTGACCGCCCTGACATGAAAATTCCATGACAGGTGGTCCTCGACTTGTACCGGATGTGGGTACTCTGCTGCTCACCATTACCAGTTCCGTCTTGTGCAGCGCCAGGGACAGCTGGTGTTGTTGCATCCATCGCTGCACTGCAAGAACGGACTGGGTGGCCAGCAACGAAGCCTCCCGTGGAGTACGGCCGGGGACGGTCAGGACCAGGTCATCTGCAAACCCGACGAGCTCCACCCCGGGAGGCAGCCGCGACTTGACACCGTCGTACATTACGTTCCAAAGGGTCGGACCGAGGATGGACTCTTGTGGAACGCCAGCTGCGCTGGAAGTAGTCCCCGATTATCGTACGCAGCTGCCCGGGGACTCCCCTCTCACTCAACGCCAGCTTCTCAATCCTGGGTGTTGGCAACTGCCTTACCTTGACGATCATTAACTTCACTATCAACTCGGTGTATCATAACTGATATATACTCCAGAGCGTGGTTAGAACGAGGCTGACTTTATTTCAAAGATTATAATGTATTATACTCTAAGCTTACACCTATACACTTTACACCGTTTTCGAGCCCAGGTAAGCATCGTTCAACTGCTTCTGTATCACCATTCAACCGCCCGCTAGGCGATTTCGAGCAAATCGTCCTAAAAACCGTCCTACGTGACACAAACATCGAGCAGTTTTGTATGGTGGGTAGGACGAAGTAGGACGATTGCTCGAAAAACGTCCTACCCAGCCAACATTCCGCTATGGAAAATGACCACTGCTTTTCTGTGGAGTATTCAGCTGCTTTTCCTATTAAAGCAGCTTCGTTCATTCCGAAGCAGCACCGCAGTTCATGAAATAATTAAAGTGTCTCGACTGTAGAAAGCCGCTGTAAGCTTTGCCACTAGATGCCGCTGTAAGCTTTGTTTTGAAACTTAGCAAAAAAAGCCTTTTCCACAACTCTTGTTCCGTTTGTTCCTTTTTCTTCTGTTCTGTTCTGCCTTTCTCGTTCTGCTGCCTCGCTCTCCTCTGCGGTCCCTCTTGTAACCTCCTGATGTGTTCTGCTCGCCTGGTAGCAGGTGTTCCGCCGTTGCTTCGGTTTTGGGAGTTGATATGTTGCCTGAGGGTGAAAGATGTATATATTTGTCTTTGTTATTAAAGTTTTTATTTACCATTTGATTCTGCCAGTCCAAAGCGTGTGGGGTATTAATCTCGAATTGTTCCAGTAGTCCACCGAGATTCTTGTACACCCTCGAGTTTAACTAGGGTTTTCTTTAATCGCTTTGGCGTTTGCGTGACAGTACACGCACGCGTCGCTTGGTACACACATGTGTATGACGCACGCGCGTTGACCTTGTAAATAGATCCGCTAACAAGAACCAGCTGACTGGTGTGGCGACAACCGATCGCACCGTATGATTATCTTTGCTATATTTTCGCGCAGCATTATATATACATATGCGCATGGAATTTCTTTGTGTTTTCATTACAGTTGTTCCTCACATGTTTAACATGTAATAAAAGGTACTAAAATATGACCGCAAAATGTTTAATTTAAATTTAAATACAAACTGGCGCTAGGCGCAGTGTACTACCGGCGTCATTAACAGTGAAAAAGTGATTAAGTTGCATGTTTTTGTGTAACATGTGCTTTTTACGTTAAGAACATGCAAAACGAAAGTGGATGCGGAGCAAAGAACAATACGAATGATCAAAGATGTACTTTTTCCTCCACTAGGAACTTTGCTTCATACCTTGCTTGCAATATGTTACAGATAAGCAATCACTTTTACTAAGATAGGCCATGCCAAAATCTGGTTAAAACTAATTGCACAGCTTACCCACATCCACTACATCCAACTGCAAGTTGCAATGATTTTTTTTCAGATTTCGAAGTCGCATCGCATTTTTCATTGCTTAACATTTGATTGTTTAATGAGATTACGTCTTTTGGAAACTAGTAAAGATCTACACACAGATCTATACACCGATTGGAGACAGCATTCGGAAGTAACGGGAAAAAATCTAGCTCTTATCAAAAGCTACTTTTGTGTGCAACGATCCAACATCTTCTTCCGCCGGAAACATAATCGTTTCCCAGCATAAGGTGAAATCATGTATTGACAGTTTAAAAGAGAGCAGGTTAATGACATTCCTTAGTCAAAATGCATTCGTTTTTTTAATGCTGGTAACCCTAATATAAATACATAAACTCGTGTAGCAACTGCTCAGGCGGATAGAAAATTAATCACTGCCGGACAAAGATTACCGTTACTTTGTAATTAACCTTTGAACTGAGAAACACGGCTTTAACGTTTGCATTTAGAATAGACAAATTTTCGTCGACGATAAGAAAAAAGTCAACCAAGTATATTGAATAAAGTAAATTTTATTGTAAGACTACATATTTATAGTACTTTCAAAATAACTTCCGACGGCCAGTTGGCCTTGGCCGAAACTTTTGTCATAGCCAACCAAACCAATCATGTGGGAATGTTTTCAGCTGTTGTAAATATTTTTTTTTCGATTGGTTGTAGTTGATAGGCGTGAGCAAGGTTACCAGTGTGGGATATTTCATTTATATTTGATCCGTTCAACTCCTCCATGATTTACTGTGGCTAGGTATGTCCAAACCACTGAATCGTACTCTTTATCGTGTTTTCTGATAAAGTTGATTTATTCCGGAAGACACTGCACACTATACACTTCTTCATACGCCGGAAGTTTTGACAGGAAGAACAGCGAAAGTTGCTAACGTGTTCCGTTTTTGCATGAAAAGTCGTTAAAATTTGTCTCATTTTTTGAATGCAAACGTTATTGTAATATTCCCGAAGTGCAAACGTTCGTCACTAATCAAGATTTGATCGGTATAAGGACAGTCTATGTCGATTATTTAAAAAATAAAACGCCCCACTTTTGGACATCTTTCCGCCCGAAGATAAAACTCGAAAAAGAATTCTATATTTCAAATATCAAATGGCGAACATGCATCCTTAACGACAAACACCACGCAATAATTTATTTATTTTTTTGGCATTCGAGATCATTGATTCAAATGATCAATATATCGCTGGAATATGTTTTTGATGTTTTGAATATAATGGACACACTTTGTGATTAGCCGAACATATGTTAGTTTGATATGCATTCGTTTATTCACAGGTGTAAAACGTACAGCGTTAGCAAAAGAGGAGAAGAAAATATCGCATCCACCCTTCTTAGAACATTACTTGAGCCAGCAACTAGCAAACTTGTAATTTGTTTTTCTAGCGCTGTAATTGCTGATATGCATGTGCATGTGCATGCGCAAACAGATCGTTCCGAGCTAACAGATAAATATCATCAATCAATTGAATAATATTTTTCTATTTTTGCGTTGTCATTATAGGTATGTAACACTTATACGATTTTGTAATAACGTAAATGAAAACTTTTCCATATATAGAAATTCTGTCGAAGGATTCTTTATTCTATCAAGTGTTGCCTTGAAGAGACCGCACGAGAATGCTTCGAATGCTTTTGAAATCATACATTTTGGATCATCTAAAACACAATCATTTCTGAGGCGATTGAGATGATATAAATATTATTGCATAGGTATTTAGTGGGACTATCTTTTGTCTGAATGATGCACTTGGCTAGGAATAACCATTAAGGAGCAATTTTGTTTTATTTCTTCTCTTTATTGTGCATCCATAATAGATTTGAAAGCGTCAATGTTGTTTACATTGGAAAATGTTCTACCATTGGTGGCAGCGCCGGTGCCATCCAAAGGTAATAAACAAACTTTCCGTTCAAACTGTAACGGTTTATGCTTTCCATCCGTCGCTTTATTTCATTTTTCATGCAAAGTTTCACTCAAGAGCGGGTTGAAAAATTTCGGCGCTGCAGCGCGAATGCGACGGAGCATAAGTCAGTCGCTGCGTCTCGCTCCGATCCACGGGGATAGGCCAGGGTTCATTCAAAATTGGTAGTAGGGTACATTTGTTTCATCCCCATGAACAGAAAGTCGAGCGGCCAGGCAGAATGGCTCCTAACGACTTTCACCTTAACTTTACTCCAGGTCAAAATTGCGAACCTTTATTCAACAGTTGATTTTTCTTATCCCCATCCCTGTTGTCCCTTCAGCTCTCCGCCCCCTCCCCCTGGTCATCATCGCACCTGAGCCTCCACTTTGCCGCCTCGTCATCCGCTTTCCAGAATGGAAACATTCCTCGGTTTCCGCGATGTTTCTGTGATGTTTTGTCATCAGCTGTGCTTGGGTTGAACAACATCTTAACTTCCGCGATCAACAATTCTTCTTCCGTTGTACTCAAAACGTAATCAGGTCAACTCGTAACCAGGCCGAACTCGTTGTCATTGTTATGCGATCCTACCGATCGGTGCTTGCGTGTCGTAGGTGCGACGCTGCATTCTGCTGACAATGCGGGTTCCGACCCTGGCTGTGTTCTGCTGACGCGATGTTTGTGCTTTCGCCGCGCGCATTCGCGATGTGTCATACACAGCGTAGCAGTTGCGGAGTTCTTTCTGCTGACGTCGATGCTTGTTGGCGATCTTGGCTGGCGGTTGTTGGCTTGAGGTGGGAGACGGTTGGGGATAGCTATTGGACAAGCTGGGTCGCTTCATCCCCCCACACTTATTCGAGTTCAAGGATCTATCTAGAAGAGAAAGATCTGAGCTAGCTGCACGGCGGTGCCTAGCGACAGGGTGGGAGACTGCATGCCCAGACTGTGGGTCGCTGCATCATCTCTTAAAGTAAACAATTTTGGCAGAATCGGGATTGCGAAGACCCAAAGATTCGATCCCTACACAGATACCAAAGAATCGATTCCCAACTATACGGATTTTCCGAAAAAAAAATTTGATTCTATTGGGTTTTGAATCAGATTTGCTTTGTTTTGGACTTGATGTGATTCGATTCTGGCTTTGATCCTTATTTATTTGAATTTGATGTGAGTCGAATTAGTCTCGTTACACGTCGGTCTAGAGACAATGTGATTGATTTCAGTTTACTCTGTTTCTTGGATTAGGATACGGATTTGCGGATTCGGTTTACCCACCACTACTTTTTCAGATTGTTTTTATTTTTCCCCTGTCGAACAAAGTTGCTGCAACATAGCTGTGTTTCAAGTATTCTCTTCAAAAAAACGTTTGTTTTGCGGTGTGTTTTGGTACTGCGTCGGGGAAGAGTAATTTCGCTACTAAAAATCACTACTTAACTAAGACAATACATAGAATAACGCGCCCGAATTCGTCGTTAAAACGTACCATTAGAACGCGCCATTGTTTTTCTTTTTCTTCTTCTGGCCGAGCAAAGCTCATTAGGCACTTTCGATTCGCAACTGTCAAGTACGGTACAATCAGTCAAAATCCACCAAATGTGCGACATTCGTTTCGAAAAAACACGCAAAACATGTAACAACGTTGTATCATAAGTATTCAGCCCGTCATATTTGTGTCGTTCAGGTATAAACGGTAGAAACTATCAATATCAGTGTCCAAAAACAAGCATAATTATCTTAAAAGTTCTAAACTCTTCTAGAAGTACCGGCTTTCCTTTGTTACCACGTTTTTGTCAGCGTTTCTATGCGTATCGCACAATATTCAAACAAAATGCCGCCTAAGCAATTCAGTAAACCATCACATTTTGCAAATGGCCTATCAACATTGAAACAAACATTCAAAGCCAAAGTAAAGACCTCGAAGGTACAAGAAAGCAATAACACTAAAACCTCCCCTGCTATAGCGCTGAAGAAAAACGCCAATAACGAACATGTGGATAAAGGCAAGAGTAATTTGAACAATTTCAAAGAATTGACATACCAAAAACCTACCACTTCTGTCGTAGCAAAGAAAAGGAAGAACCCTCCCGATAGCAAAACTACAAATGGTACCACTAATGGAAAACAAAAGGGAGCGAACTCGGAGTCCATGGTTCCCTCAAAGAAGCTTCGAACAACCAATGCGGAATCTGAGTCGAACGGAAGAAATGTATACAACCGAAGAAGAATCCGAGGTGGAAGAAACATCTGAAGATAGCGATGAGGAGGAAGAGGAGGACAATGATGAAGAAGAACCGATGCCGATTGATGCCTTGATAGAACACTACGGGAAAATGCGTGATGTTAAGAAAAAACAACACCTCAAGGCAACAGCAGACGTCTACTTATCCCATATAGCAAACTGCTAGTGTCAACACCTCTAATAGAGATGGTAACATCGTTGTTAACTCAACAGAATCCGACGGTGAAGGTACAGGGGGTCAAGCAAAAGTCGCCATTGAAAGGTAATGTGACTATCAATGGAAAAGATTACGCAACCAGTGCGATCAAAAAGCATTATACTTACGGTAATGAGCAGCAGGGTTATGATGAAGACACGGATGAGTTCTCCGGTTCTGATGGCTTGGACGACGAATTTGATATCGACTAGGTAAAACGGCCCGGTTACACGGGCCCGTGTAGAGTCTATTGGGGGTTCAATAATTTAAATATAATTAATTGCAAATTTTGGAAATCTTTGCTAGGTTGGTACCACGACTATTGTTTCGTTGTGCTCATGGCTAGCCGTGTCGAGAATTCAGTACTGCTACAGTAAATATGATGGATGTAAACATATCTCCTTCATTAGACTAGTGATGGGTTCTCGGAACCGCACCCACCGCCCGGAACCGCTTCCGAGCATCTTTAAACCGGCTCCGATTCCGGCTTAGTAAAACCCACGATTCCGCCCGGAACCGTCCGGAGCCGCTAGTCGGCAGCCGGAGCCGGCTCCGGACGGCTCCAAACGACTCCGGACGGCTCCGGACGGCTAAGGACGGCTCCGGACGGCTCCGGACGGCTCCGGCTCCGGTCGGTTCCGGACGGTTCCGGACGGCTCCGGACGGCTCCGGACAGCTCCGGACGGCTCCGGACGGCTCCGGACGGCTCCGGACGGGTCCGGACGGCTCCGGCTCCGGTCGGTTCCGGCTGCCGACTAGCGGCTCCGGACGGCTCCGGACGGCTAAGGACGGCTCCGGACGGCTCCGGACGGCTCCGGACGGCTCCGGCTCCGGTCGGTTCCGGACGGTTCCGGACGGCTCCGGACGGTTCCGGACGGCTCCGGACGGCTCCGGACAGCTCCGGACGGCTCCGGACGGCTCCGGACGGCTCCGGACAGCTCCGGACGGCTCCGACAGCTCCGACGGCTCCGACTGCCGACTAGCGGCTCCGGACGGTTCCGAGCTCGGAGTATTGCACCTACCTTACGGAGCCGCTTCCGATATTGGTGGAGTCATTCGGAAGCGGTTCCGATTTTTTGTCGAATTTACCCACCACTACATTAGACACGCAACATACATGATGTAGTAAGTTTTATCGGCTGACCACCGATCTATAATATACCGTCTTTCGGTCACCGAAAACTCTCTTCGGAGAGAAGCCTTGTCCCACTTGGGGATGTCGTTCCATATAAAAAAATATCTTTAAAAAATATCAGTAATACCCTGTGAAATTATATTTTGTTGGCCTATCAGGCGGACTTGCGACCTAGGGATAGAAATTTTACCGTAGCCAACAAAACTATTGATGTTTGCATGTTGATCAGTTTTTGTATGCGCTACACGATCAACTACTGCCCTGTTCTAACTTCAAAGTGACTGAAATATATCGTGTGTGATAGAGTTATCCAGAAATTTTAAAAGAAAACTACGAAGGATTCGATGTTAAGTTGCAACATCCAACATCCAACAAAATCTATCAAGAGCTTCAAAATATTGAATATTTGAGCTAGATTGACACTTCTCAAAAACCTTCTGAATCGGAAAAGGGAACGATTTAGCCACTTTTCATTCGAACATTTGCTTCTGCTTCTGTCGCACTTTACGGATTCGTAGCACTGTTTGTGGTCGGAACAGTTTCTGATTAAAGCTTCAATTTTTCGCCATAATTGACAGGAAACTTAAATCCTGTCTGCTAAAGTTGGTTGCAACGAAATACATCGAGCTGATACACTCTGGGATAAAGAAGCTAGTTTCATCAAACGCGATCGCTTTATTGCAGGGGTCGGCAAAGACCGGCCCGCGGGCCAAATCCGGCAAACACACTGATTTTATCCGGCCCCTAAGGAAATGTTAGTGTTTCATACAAAAACTCACCTATATTGGGTTTGTTCGTTGTCAAGATGTCAGGTTTGTTGTTCCCAAATATGGAAATTTTTAAATTAAAACAGTCTCATGAGTCTCGTAAAAATTTGAATGCAAAAACTCGTTTACTTATAAGACTCACAATATTGAAAACTTGTGGTAAGATATTTTGAAATAATTTGAGTAGCAAATGAATTTCAATTACAACTAAAAAAATTAGTTAACAGCACAACTTTTCAAAATTAATTTGTTAATATATAAAAATTCAACGATGAGAAGTATGGAAAAGTGTTAGAAAGTTTGATGTTAAAATTTCTTTTATTAGTTTATCTAACACCACTATTTAAAGTAACTTTACTATTTAGAAAGAAACTCTATTCAAAAGAGTTTAGTTTGAATATATTAGATCATCATTTAAGGTATCTGGCCCGCGAATTCGGTACCTTTTTAATCATCTGGCCCTCTTTAGGGCCCATCAATGCTTGATGAACTTATCAAAAGAAAGTTGATAGTCTTCTTGAAGTTTTATTAAAAATCATTGTAATTAGTCCAGTGTTGCAATGCATACATTGTTCGAGGATGTTGGGAAAATAGAAGTAAGTTTCATTGGAACCTTACTTAAAGGCTGTTATTAACATTGTACATAGCAGATAGAAAGTTTTCGTCATTACACTGTCCATGTTTGAAATACTGCCTAAATGTATTCGCGTAGGATAAAAGCGTTTCTCAGAACGGTGCATTCATTCAGAGATTACATTGTGAAGATGAGAAGACCTACGGGTTTTAGGTTTTTAAACTCTGGTCGAATGGATAGTAACATATGCTTTTTTTGACATATTGACATATTGACCTGTGGAAAAAAATCTATGTCTATTATATTGCCCATGGAAGTTAGGGGTATCATGTTGGGATTGTGTTTTGGCCCTGCAGTAAACATGTTGAATGTAGGTTTTTTGCTTATTTTACATGTGTATATCACATTCAATTGATCAGCTTGCATTTTGAAAGATATGATTTCAAATATGGTTGTAGATCTGGGCAAATGAATACAGTTTTTAATAACCGTGGCTGGTGTCGTGTTATTGCTGTTCTTTAAGTCATGAATTGAAGAGGTGAAAGAGGCCACCCGGCTCAAAGCCTCTATAATACATATATACTACTACTACCTGAAGTCATGAAATGTTCGCTTCCATCTACTTATTCCATTAAGGTGTATTGATAATAATAGTAAAATAAAAATATCGGAGTAGCGTTTAGCATGTTTTCTTTAAACAAATAGGTTTTGCATGTGTCCCTTTTTCAAGTAGGAACTTTATCCGTAACCACGATTTTCTTTTGCGAATCCTTCCATTCAAAAGTATGCGCGAATGGATACGTACATTTGTTTTTCTTGACAAATTAGAGTCGCTATCAATTGCTGTACCAGTCAGTGTGTAGCTCAGGCGCGCAGTACTGATTTACATATGCACACTCTGTCATACCGCAAGCGGCATGCCTTCGAAACTTTACGCTACGGTACATCTAGGGAGCATCAAGTAGTGCTTGCAAACCATTATCTAAGAGCGTCGCATTGTACTCATCTTCCGATTAGTGCGAAGCGCAAGTTGCACACCTCTGGTCTGCATTCTCTCACTCTTTCATATCGTGAGCGGCATTGCACTGAGAGAGCACAGCGATGCAATGCAGTGAAGTGAGCAAGGAGGCTGCGAGAACTGCAGAATCCGTATCTCTGATTTACACTACCGCGCTCTTTCTCACCGGCACGTGTTCCCCTGCGCATGCTGCCTCATTCTTGCGGCAGTCGTTCCGGCCTTAGCGTTACGCGTTAGTTTCCACGGAAGAATGTTTATATATAGATGATAGTGAAATGTGGACCGATGCGTCGGAAAATTCGATGGATTCGGAAGAATCGGAGGATAGTGGCCTAACGTACCTGCGCCAACCGTACGACAGCGATAGCTACGACGAGGATTATGATCCGTCGGATTCAGACCTGTTGGATTCCGCCTAGGAAGAGGACGGCCCGGACTATGTATACATACCGCGAGGGATGGCACACATCTACGATATCGACGACGATACCGTCTCGTTCGGCGAGGGCATGTCGCAAATAATTGAAATTCCGAACAACGACGATGTGGAGTGGGCCAAAAAATCAGCCAACACTGATCCATCGTCGGACACGGACATATCGCCATTAGTTCCGATTTACGACGTGCACGGCGAATTCATAGACAGCCCGGAGAAACTGCCAAAGGATACTCCTGAACAGCAGGAGGCTATGGAATCTCCTGAACAGCAGGAGGCTATGGAATCTCCTGAATAGGAGGTCATGGAAACTCCTGAACAGGAGGCTATGGAAACTCCTGAACAGGAGGCTAAGGAAACGGTTCCGATCGAAGCGGGCGTGAAAACCAACGGCAAGCAGAACGAGAATGAGGATGACTCGTCATCATACACCGACGAGGAAGTTGAGAGAGAGGTGGAAGAGGATGTGAAGGATTGTGCAAACCCGGATGTGGATGAGCCAGAGCATACGAAATTTTGTCGCTTCTACAATGCCATTGACAAGCGGATGACGCTCGCGGTTTTGAAGAATTACATTTACTTCTACGGATACTTGGCCGTGCAGGCACTGTTCGGTCAGGTAGAAATAATGGGCTACCGGTTGGAAACGGCCGAGGCAAGAACGGTCACTGCCGCGCGTGGCTACAATGCGGTCAGTCTCATTCCATTGCCATCGCCGGAATCGTTAAATAAGGCCGCGTTCAAGAATGTCCTCCAGAAGTTAAGACCCCATTTCATCGATATCGACATGGACGGCAACATTCGATCCATCGGAATCGGTGCTCGTGTTGCTGCAAGCAGAGCCGGACGGAAGCACCTCGCTGCCTGTGATCTGTAACTACCTCGACGATTTCAATCTATTCCCGACCCCGATCTCGCTCGGCGTCCAATCGCCCTTCAGCCAAACGCAGCAGCTCTTGGAGGTGGAATTGCTGCCTCCCGACGTTACAAAGGTTCGCTCCGTTCCGCTCTTCCAGAAGAATTCGATCTGGGACAAGGTGCAGCTTCGCAAGTCCAGCCGATTGATGGTGATCGGAGGCAAAGATGCCGGCAAATCGACCCTCTGGCAGTTCCTAACCAACCGGCACATCCGAGAGTTCGGACGTATCGTGTTGCTCGACCTGGACATCGGGTAGCCGTTTGTTCACCTGCCGGAAACGCTCAGTGTGAGTGTGCTGACGGATCCGATCCTTGGGGTGGGATACTTTGCAAAAGCTGAACCGCCTTCGCAATGCCTACTGTTCGGAAGCGTCAACGTTGTATCCTCCCCAATGTTGTACATTAAAAATGTGCAACAATTGGTAGAGCACTGCGAGGCAAATGCCGAACTGAAGGACGTACCGTGGATCGTCAACACGATGGGATACACTACCGGATTCGGCGAAGAACTGATGGCGGCCCTCATCCATCTGGTGCAGCCCACGGAGCTGATACAACTTCGAATTCCGCGCTCGGTGAAAGTGTCCAATAACTACGAACACGTGCATACGGACAAAGACGTTCAGGCTTACAAGTTAAACATTTTGTTCGACGAAATTGCTGCGCATCTGCGAAAGGGGTATCAGTTGCAGTACCGGTTTCGTAAAATCAGTGTTAAGTATGAGCGGCCTGCAGCTCCATTGACTAGCGTCAAACGTCGAACGCTGTCCGTCATGACCAAGGTGATTGGAATTTTGAACGATGAAACGGAATGGTTTACCGACGTTAAACCTGTCTGGTTCTAGACTTTTTTACCTTGAGATTCCTGGTGGTGCCTGGTACTAATATACATTCCTTTTTTCCAGTGCGTCTCTTGACGACATACAAGTCCTAGTAATGCGAGACGAGTGCATGGCGCCCGCGAAAGGAATTTTACCAAATACCCTCAACGCCATGATGGTATACCTCTGCGAACCGATGGTCAATGGTCAGCAGTATATTTGCCTCGGCGTAGGTGAGTTTCATTTGCTAGTGTTAAAGACTATCGTCTTTAACGGGCTCTACGTAAACCGAGAATAGAAATTATCCAGCTTTTCTTCAATTCGGCCGCCGAATCTTTCACTTCCGTGGCTTTCCTTGCGTCGGCCATTTCGATATCCAGCATCGCCAAATCCTGGATCATTCTCCTTCTTCTTTCCTCTATACGAGACAGGCTCGTCTCGCGTTCCGCTCTAGCATCGGCGGTCTCGTCTCTTGTCGTGGGAGTGCTAAACGTAGACCGTACGGTGTTTCGCTGCGGGGGCCCCGAACTCGCAGGAATCGCGTCACGCACCGTGACGCTCCCGGCGTTGCCCTCTTGTAGCGGTGTTGACGGCACGGTCGCATTTGATGGGCCCGGACTGGACGAAGCATCTTGGACGCCATCGCGTCCTGTCGTTGGACTCGTCGTGGGTGAAACTAATGAACCCCACGCCAACCTGCCTTGTACCGGAGTGCCTGATCCATTTTCACTTTCACTTTCGACGAAATATCGACGTACTAAATGCGGATTTAGTGGCACTAGAAAACAAACGTCGTTTTCTTTATCGGCGCGCGTTACTTTCGACTAACTTTCGCGCGCGGTCAAACCAAAAGGATTTTTTGGAATGTTAAAGACTATCGTCTTAAACGGGCTCTATGTAAACCGAGAATAGAAATTATCCAGCTTTTCTTGCCTTTGTGAACAGATCGTTTTTATTGTAACAACAATAGCCAAAAAATCGCCTGGCTTTCTCGCTTACGTTTTACCAAGAGATCGAAGGCGCATCCTTCGATCCTTTTTATATTTTCCAAAAACATCGCCGTCGCGGCGACGTTTATGTTCGGCTAGCTTCGTTGGACCGAAACGTTTCCAACAGCCAGTATTGTAATTCCAGTATGCTCTTTATTTGCTCTGCTCTGTTGCACGGTTCTCTCTCGACTGCCGTCCCCCTGCTCATTTGGCGCACATCTCACTATGACAGTTCCTCTGCTGTCAATTCTGTGATGGGCCGGGTTGCCAGTTTAAAAGGTTACCACAGTATCCTTTGGTCGTGCAGGTTCTTCGTTTTCCAGCTTCGATTCCTTCTTTAGGACTGATTTCATCCCTCCCGGTGTCTCACAGGACTTTTCACTGATATTCGCTGACATCGTGACACATTCTTTCGCTCGTCCCCTTGTTCCTTTTCTGTGTCAGACCTTCTTTTTACTGCTTTTGTGGCTTTCGATGATGCGTACTCGTGTGATGCTCTTCGTTTGGGCTAAACATTTAAATTTTAATTTAAAAAATTTCACCCAACGTAATGTGGGCCTTTCAGTTCGGGCACCTGCAATCGCCTCCACTCAACCGGTGTGTCTTAGTGAGGATATCTGTCTTCCGGTTTTCGCCTAATGTTTTGTTCGTCCCCGAAAAAATGAACTAGAACGCTCGGTTGTTTGTTCGTTCGTGTGTTTGTGCAGGATCGAAGGTGCGTGGATGACTAATCGGTTGAGTTTACTTCAGCGACGCACTCGTGTGGCCGAGGTGCGTAGCAAGTGTGCGAGGTTTGCAAAAATAGGTACACCATCATCATCATCATTCGCGACGTGAGACAATATCACATAGAGGAGGCAAAAAACGGGGCCGATTAAGGAAGGGATTACACGGATTACATAGGCGGTCCCAGTGTAGCAGAAGCTAGCTAGGGGGTCCGCGACAGCCGAGCGGTAGCGCCGGTTAGAAAATCGGCCCATGAGCGCCAGGGCTCACCACCTCGACGGCGTGGGTTCGAATCCCAACCGAGACCGCACCCTCCCCTGTACGAGAGGACTGACTATCCACGTACAACAGGGAAACAAGTCTCGTAAGCCCGTAACGGGCAGGCATGACCAAGAGGTCGTTACGCCAAGAAGAAGAAGAAGATGGTGATAAATTTACGTGTTTATTTTGCAGTTACAGTACTATTTCGTCATTTTATTGCTAGAATATCTTTATTTTTATAAACCTCAGTTTCAAAGTCCCGTGATGAGATGTGGCAATAAACCCTACATTTTTACAGTGCACGTGAAGCATGCTTTTTACAATCTGACTCTAAGTGGAAACGGGACTCGAACACGGGTTTACCAAGAGCGAAGCCGTAGTCTTGCCGAGGAACCATAGCACAAGTTAGAAGTAGTGAGGAAATATCGCTACTTGAATGGCAAACGTAGATTTTGAAGAAAAATTTTATTTCGTACTATAAAAGATTTTCCCAATCGGGATTCGAACACCAAATCTCTGATACAAAGCTCGAGCACCACTACCAATACACCAGTTGTACGAATGGATTGCATAGGGAAAATACAGGTATATATGGCTATGTGATTAAATTGAACCACCAAGCTATTAATTTAATAATGGTTATGATAATTTGAAAAATATGTATCAAATATGATCGGATTTGAAAAAGTACATTAAATATCTAAAAAAAATCCTGAAAAAAAAAATTTTACAACCGTCAACAAAAAAGTTTTCCCTAGCCTAGATTTGAACTCCGATCCTCCGGAACAACACCCATGCACTATTATCGGATTTGAAAAATTACATTAAATATCTAAAAAAAATCATGAAAAAATATTTCACAACCGTCAACAAAAAAGTGTTTCTCAGCCTAGATTCGAACTCCGACCCTCCGGAACAACACCCATGAACTTAGCCCCCTAGACTGTTGATGAAAGAAAATTTCCGCGTGATATCACTGCTACTAATACGTATGTAGGCAAACTGAATATAGCATAGAAAATGAACCAAGAATAAACACTTTAGTCACAATTTTCCTCCCCGAGCTTCGCCGGGGCTTCGAGCTAGTCAATTATAAATTCACCATAGATCAGGGGTCGGCAAAGTCCGGCCCACCAACTGATTTTATTCTACCACTTTTTATGTAACTTGAGAACATCAACATCTTCCTTCTTCATGCGAAGAATGTTAATTATAGTTTCATTTGCTTGCTCTGCTACAGTATTGTCCAGCAAACGGTTGCCATCTTCTTGCCTACGAACAATACGCCTGTTGCGTTGCCTGTTGCGTTGTTGCAAGTTTTGGGTACTCAACTCGATGACCCGCGATAGGGTAGTTAGCCACACTTCACTCATCAACAGATTATCCATCTTTTACTTTTTGTGTGAATTGAAACAAGATCTTGTTTGCTTTGAAGGAAGATTTTTGAGTTAACTGAAAAATCAAAAACAAAAACCTCTTTGCGCCGCAAAGTTTTTGAGTTTGCGGCTCGTGTAGCGTGGCTCACAGAATTGGTACCGCAAAACGCGGCTACACGAACCGCAAAGATTTCGACGTAAACTTATACGGTTTTTGAGTTCGCGGCTCGTGTAGCAGGCCGGTAATGTTCGTTTTGTCCGTCATTTAATCAGCAACATAAAATAATGAATAAATGAATAAAGATTATGGTGCTATTATACCATATTTTTTTATCTACGAAAGGACTCGCTCCTGTGCTGGATCGGATGCGAAGATGTCATTCTCTTCTGGAGCTATCCCATCACTACACTGATTTGTCGTTAGACAGCAGGAATGCTGACGGCTACTATTGGTGAGCAAAAAACGTGTTTGCGAAGAAATAAACCATAAAAAAATATTTTTGATTGGATACTATTTATTTGTAAGTGCGTCCGGTTGTAAATATTAATCAATCGCACTAAAAATCGGCAAGAACATTGTCAAAAAATTTCCGGAATAAAAATTTGACCAGATGTTAATCAAACCTTCCTACTGTGGAAGTAGTTCTGTGTACTAAATGTAGTTAGGATTCGAGGGGAGTGAGAGATATTTGAACCATGGATGCCATAGGGGGTGAAGCAGGAAGACGGTGGGTGAAGAGTAGCTAGCGGTTGTGTGCAAGCAGCAGTTTGTTGGGTAGGGTGGGTAAAACAGTCAGTGAAACGGGTGGAAATTGTGTGCAAGCACTCATTTTGTACCGCGGGGTAAGCTCGAGTTGAGCGGGATCTAGCCGGCTATCGGCAAATAATAGCCGGCAGCTACAACTCCCCGCGATAGCAGCGTCTTCGCGGGATATTTCAGTGGTGAGCGCGCGAGAACTCCAGGGCCTTGAGTTACTTTTCTCCTCGGTGTATTTGTTTCTTTCACGCCGACGCTTGGCTGTGACGTCACAGCCCGTGCGCCGAATAAAAAAGCTGAACGAAAATTATTTTAGTTTGTTTTTCTTTTTATTTACCATTTTCTCTGCTGATTACACACGATTTGCCCATTCTATGCTTTTTATCACAGTCTGGAATGAAAAAATAAAAAAAGTAGAATAAATAATTATTTTCCTTAAAAAATCGAAATCGAGTTGATATTTTGCTGGACGACATGAACAAGGCATTGTTGTTATTGAATATTTACAATATTGATTGATAACAGTGGTTATACAAAATTTCCTATATAAACTCGGTATCGTCGATATCTACCGTTTACGATGTGTTAGTCCACCTTCTTGGTATAATAACTTTATGTCGACTTTTCCTATCTTATATTTACTTATTACGTGGACTCGATTGTTTGTAATAAAAACTGTTGCATTAAAAGGAAGCAAACCCTTTAGATCATGTTTCGTATAATGAGGAACGAAATATTTTAAATAATAGAATATTAGCTTACCAGTTGATCTTTCTGCTATCACTCATGATAATGGCGATGTTCTTGAAGGCAGCAAACATCAGATAGTGCATTGCATTCATGCGGACGACGATTGATGTATGGCGGGTAATCTCAAATGTTTCGATGATTTTAGAAAATAAATAAGACCTGAAATACACTTTCCTGTATCATACAGCATCTACATGGTATTATTTCAATACGTCTTTTAGCAGGTAACTTACTTAATTAGTTCCCGGAAATATTCCGATGTACTGCAATATCGCCGAGCATGCTCTTCATGAAGCTGAAGCCTACGAAGGGAGTAAAATAAAAAGGATAAAACACCTGGTGGCTTTGACCTATCGTGAAGTATGTTCGTTAAGCTTGAATGCATTGCATGCAATTGAATGCATTGAAGAGTACAAATCCTCACATACAGCGTGTTTAACCTGTGTGCTACAAAAAACGAGAACATTATTTAAACGTAGATATGAACAAACTCTGCCATATCGTCAAGTTTAGCATCATATTTTACCTGATCACTGCCGGTAATCTTCAATTCTCATTTAAATTCATAAAGTATGAATTCGAAGACACTGCATTTACAGTGACCGGCAGGAAAAAGTGCCCACTTCGAATTTTGTTGATTTTCGCTCAATATTTTTTCTCAATCCAACTAAATATTCTGCAAGCATTTTTCGTATATTGATTTACATATTTCATATAAGATCCACTAATGAGTAAGCGAAAACAAACATATTTTGATTTGTAGAAAAAACTTATAAAAAAAAAGTATATAAAAAAACAGTGACAAGAAAAAGTGCCTGCTAATTCAAATTAGTTGAAATCGCATCCTATATAATAATTTTCCTTCCGAGGGTCGACCATGGCCCAACAAACACGCGCGCGAAAAGTAACCCTTATTCGAATGATGCCTGATTCAATGTCGCTACTAATTCAAAATCAGAAGTATGGGCCTGTTAAGCAAAACCGACCCTTCTGTGCGTTGTTGTTGGAATTTTGTGCTGTTAGTGTCTGTAAGAGTGAGATAAAGAAATAGGGAGAGGTAGAACGATAAAATGAGAGAGAAAGAGAGAGACATACAGTAAAGATAGAAGCTGACATAGGGGGGGGAAAAAGAGAGATAAAAATGGAATCTATGACAAGGCGAGGCATAGGGATAGGGATAGATATAGCCAGAGAGCCAGAGAGCCAGAGAGAGAGAGAGCGAAAGAGAGAGAGAGAGAGAGAGAGAGAGAGAGAGAGAGAGAGAGAGAGAGAGAGAGAGAGAGAGAGAGAGAGAGAGAGAGCGAGAGAGAGCGAGAGAGAGAGAGCGAGAGAGAGAGAGAGCGAGAGAGAGCGAGAGAGAGAGAGCGAGAGAGATAGAGATAGAGAGAGAGAGAGAGAGAGAGAGAGAGAGAGAGAGAGAGAGAAATAGACAGAGAGAGAGATAATGAGAGAGAGCGAGACAGTGTGAATGCGATGGTAGATGTGGTTGGCAAAGTGAGAAAGAGTACATGGGAGATGGGAGATGGGAGATGGAAAATGGGAGATGGGAGATGGAAGATGGGCGGTTCATGGTGGTTGGTGAAAGGTTGGTCGTCGTTGGTGGGCAGTTGTTGGTGGTTGGTGGGCGGTCCGCTGCGCGACCACTCTCTTTTACAGATCTTGTGCAGAAATATACCGGCCGTCAGAATTGTACAAGGTCTATAAAAGTGAGAGGTCGCGTATGTTTTGAATACTGCGTCAGGAATTGCTCTCAAAAAAGCTAGCGGGTGGAAAATTAGATGTTTTTGAATAGTGTCACAAATACTGTTTTGCATCCGTACAGTATCACCATTTAAAGAAGGTCAGTTTATTCATTGTGCGGTAGTTTGACAGGTTTTGCTATACCATGGAATGAGCAGACCTCTCACTTCACAGACCTTGTGCGGCCGTCAAAATTTGCGTCCCTCCAACAGACCGCGTCCGCATTTCAACAGTAGGCAAGCGAGATTCAGTCATCATGCGCCGCGTACCACCGTTGATACTCGCGTTTCCATCGTTATAGCGCGCCATTGCACAGAAGGCGGGCGCGCTTCCACCCTAAGTGGAAACGGGTGTATAATACTCGCGCGAATGTCAGTTTTGCTGTCATTGTTTTTGTTTTGTTTCGTATCGACGCTCCTATTCGTGAGCCGATCCAAATGAAAGCGCATTCAGTGTTGATTTGAATGTTTAACTGTAACAAATTACAGAGAGGTAATGTGTTCACCGAAATCTTTTGAACAAACATTAAATATCATCACAAACAACTATTTTCCATCGGCTTGCAAGCAATACCAGTTGCGCAAATTTTTGCAAATCTATTTGTCACTCGACGACCGAAAACACATTTGCGCAGATTTTGACAGTTTATTGACTATCTGACATTTTACCGTTTGCAAAGGTTGCAGTACCCGGTTGCATGTGCTGTGTGGCACAGAAACTGGTACAATATGCTGTACCCTCACAACACGAAGTCGTATAAAGTTGAATAAATTGAATCTCATATTAGTATATTTCGAATCGGAATCGCATTATGCATAGACAATGTACGAGCAATGTATATTCTTTGTTGCATATGATGCCGATTAAGAATGTAATACGATTTTCTTTATGCATACGTATATACGAACAATGTACGGCTGATGTATATCGTAAGTCGTATATGATGCCGACTTAGAAAATATACGACTAAACATATACATTTTGAACAATGTACGGTTAGCGCCTCCACTTTTGTACGTTTAGGCATTATTTTAGCATCATTTACGATTCAATCATATTGCACAGAAGTACGATTATTTCAAGTTGATATTCGATTTACATGCATATGTGTTGTGTGGGTAATTCGGTTCAAGTCCCTGTCTTCGAAAAACCTTCTACTAACCGAGCTGTTCGATAGACGCGTTTGGTTTTTTGGTTACATTTTGCGATATAACAGTGCTTTTGCATACATATCGATGGGGGCTTCAATTAAAGGGACACATCTTGCGCGTGAAGATCGGGCGCTGGTCGAACAGAGAGAGGGTCAGATTATTTCGTAATTTTTTATCCCGCAATTCGTATTTGTATTTGAACCCACTTATCGCTCGGCAATTGTCAACACAATATACCTTCTGCGGAAAGACCTAGAAACTGTAACGGGGACGGCATGTAACCAACAATGGGGCGGTAGGGGAGCCAGGGACTGCTGACGGGCCAGGTACCTGGCCTAAAAATCCTAGTCGAAGATAATAAAGAATTTTGATTTAAAACAATTGAATATAAAAAAAATGGTAAGAAATGGTCTTTGAGAAATGATGTTAAAAACACAAAGTGCGGCATTCAGCGTTTTCTAACTTTTACGGAATTTCTCGATCGCCGCTTTGCACTCGCTGGAATAGTTTACGTACTCGGCTTCGTGTTCTGCAGGTTTCCCAAAAAATAAGTATTTTTTGTGGAATTCAGCAATTTCGCTAGAAAAAGTTGAAAAAAGCATAGTTAATAGTTAAAATCACGTTATTTTTTAAAACCTTTGTAGCAATAAAACCTACGTTGGTGTAACTTATCGCTTTGGCAAAACTTTGGAATGTCGATTAACACGAGACGTTGATTGTTCGCTCTCCCTACGAAGAAAAATAGAAAGAAAATTGAATGTTATTGTCATTTAAAAAATTGTTGATATAGCTGAAACCTTCTAATTAAACTCCAAAACTTTAAAATTTCTCAAACGAGACTAGAGAGTAAAATACCCTTTTAAAACCAAAATTTGCTTTTCATAAAAACATGCATGATGGTTATTATCCTTTCCGCCGAAGAGTTATTTACCTTTCCGCCAACTCAAATGTTACCTTTTTCTTAGGTAAATCCGCCATACCCGAAGCAGCAATATCAAGCTTTCGCTTGAGGATTGATTTCAACTGCTTTCCTTCAGTCGTATGCGGTGGCGGAGTTTCTCCCTCTGGCGCAACTGGATTTATTGAGTCCGAGAAGGGGAGGTTTTCTGTGGCGGCAACTTCCTTTAAGTTGAATTCAAGATCTATTTTAGGTGTTGCGGACGGATCTTCTTGTATCAGTTTGACTCCATCATTTCTAAAATCATTTGAAACAAAAAGGATTATGAGAATTTCATATCGTATTTCAATCGAAATTGATTATGAAAATAGAAAATAGCAAAGACCTATTTACAAACCTTTTGAGCAACAAAGTCTGAAACTCGATTTTCTCCTTGGCCTGCAGCTCCAAGTACCGTAGGTACACCTTCGCCTTCTGCCTTGGAAGCATATCCAAAAACTGTTGAAGTTCTGCGAAATAAAGTTGCTGCATGTCTTTCTTGTTCTTTGTTATGATATGCTTTGAGGCATCGGATAGCTTGTTATATAACTCGTGCAGACTGATAGCTTTTCCAGTGTATATAAATCTGGCGTAAAATTCAAGCGATGTTCTGTTCAAAGACCTATTTACAAACCTTTTGAGCAACAAAGTCGGAAACTCGATTTTCTCCTTGGCCTGCAGCTCCAAGTACCGTAGGTACACCTTCGCCTTCTGCCTTGGAAGCATATCCAAAAATTGTTGAAGTTCTGCGAAATAAAGTTGCTGCATGTCTTTCTTGTTCTTTGTTATGATATGCTTTGAGGCATCGGATAGCTTGTTATATGACTCGTGCAGACTGATAGCTTTTCCAGTGTATATAAATCTGGCGTAAAATTCAAGCGATGTTCTGTTCAAAGACCTATTTACAAACCTTTTGAGCAACAAAGTCGGAAACTCGATTTTCTCCTTGGCCTGCAGCTCCAAGTACCGTAGGTACACCTTCGCCTTCTGCCTTGGAAGCATATCCAAAAATTGTTGAAGTTCTGCGAAATAAAGTTGCTGCATGTCTTTCTTGTTCTTTGTTATGATATGCTTTGAGGCATCGGATAGCTTGTTATATGACTCGTGCAGACTGATAGCTTTTCCAGTGTATATAAATCTAGCGTAAAATTCAAGCGATGTTCTGTGGAAATACAATTTTGAGAATACTTTAGTTTCGCACTTGAAATGGCCGCCTCAGAGCCTGGAGATTAATAATTTGTGGGCAATTCTCGATGCCAGGGTGGACAAAACTGATGTATCGAATAAAAACGACAATTTTGAAGCTCTAATGCGCGCTTGAGAAGAATAAAATCCCCAAAAATTAAAAATCCTAGTAGAAAGTATGCCAAAACACCTTCAGCAGGTTCTAAAAGCTAAAAGAGAACACATAAAATATCATAATGCATTTATTATTTCTTATTTTTATGTATAATAATGATCAACTGAAGTGGACGCTTTTTCTTGTCACTGTTTTTTTAAATACTTTTTTTATTATTTTTTTCTCAAAATCAAAATATGGTTGTTTTCGCTTACTGATTAGTGGATCTTATAAGAAATATGTAAATCAATATACGAAAAATACTTGCAGAATATTTAGTTGAATTGAGAAAAAAATATTGAGCGAAAATCAACAAAATTCGAAGTGGGCACTTTTTCCTTCCGGTCACTGTAGGTATTCCAAGCGTATTTCGTGTAAGTCCCAATATGACTGCCACTAAAAGTGTTGCAATAACAGCAGCAATGCTAACAGCAACGCTAACACGCTAACAACACTTTTCAATTTAACGTGCAGCTAGAACAAAAACATGATACAACATAAATACAACATGATAAAACATGTAACATTAAATTAAAGCTTTTTAACTAACTATTAAGAATAAAATACTTTAATTACTTACTTTATATACTTATTTGATTCCGTCTGTAACTTCCCATGAAAACCAATTGTTACGAACGAACGATATGTTTCGTTCATTTTTTTAGATTTCGCTTAACCGAATTATGCAAGCAATTAAATTTGAAGGAATGTAGGTCGAATACCCCCTTTAAAGTGCGACGAGATCGCCAGGCGCAGAAAATCGCGCCGGAAACAAATTTTTTATGTTTTACGATAGGGAACCTTCGGAAGAACTTGCGCGCTTAACTGAAATCTACAACGATAAAGATCGTATTTCCAACGCCCGCTAGTTTAGGACAGCGCGAAGGATACGAGAATAAGGATAAGCGGCGATAGCCGATAACGCGGTACCAACGGGACCGCCCGTAAACCTAACTAGGTTAAATCTCATATGTAAACTCTCAGTACGTTCGCGATCGTGATCCTAAATAAAAACGATAAGGAAAGGACACGACGCGTCGGTACCAAGAGGTTTAGGCGATGCGTGTGGTCGGCTAACGAGAAGATAAGACCCACGCAACGATGCGTTCGTTCGAAAGCTAAGATCATAAACAGCGGGACTCGCAAGGATCCTAAGTAAACGGGATAAAAGGGTCGTGCTTTCCACGCGGAAATAGTGGAATAGAAGATCGCGCAACGAGGATCGAACCGTACCAGGAAATCTCGCACATTAGAGCGAGATCCTCTATCTCGCACATTAGAGCGAGATCCTCTATCTCGCTTACGTTCATTAGAAGGTAAGGAGCGTCTTACTATAAAAGTGCTCAAAAATTTGAATAAATCAGTTATTTTCACCAGGACACCTTCGAGTAAAGTACCCGAAATTCCATGCTCCAGTCAAAATCCGAAATACCCCGAAAACCCTTTCAAGCTTACGCTAGATTCTGCTCTGTTCAGCGGCGCGTCACGCTGCAGACCGGCTTCTCGTAAGAACCTTCCCTAAACTTCGAGAAAATTCCAAAGGCATCTCTCCGACGTCGGCACGTTACGGCTCGGACGGAACTTTGGGAAATTCAACAAGTTTCCCGCTTTCTGCGTGGTCCTCTCCGTTGTCGACACGTCATGACGTGCACGACCCGGACCGGTCACACTAAAGCACCCCAATTCCTCGTCCAATAAGAGTTAGGATAACTCGCGGAACACCTCTCTGTTAGCGGCACGTCACGCTGCGTTCTCGATTTGCCCTAACTTCAGATCGAAGTATCACACGTCGTTCGCACCGTTGTTGGCACGTCACAACACGGGCCGAACACGTTGATACCGAAATCGACGGACCTCCAAATCCGGCGAAAATTATCGCGTGACGAACGACGACGCACTCGGTCGGGTCCTCCTTCGCGTCCGCCCGGACAACCGCCTCGTTACAGCAATCATGTGCGCGTTTCCTCTGTGAGCCGTAAAACGTAACACAGTTCGTAAACGTTTATGAAGTCTATAGTTTAACTTCACAGACGCCTTCGTTATGAAAAAAGTATAGGACGAACAAAACAGATGCAAATGCTGCTGAAATGAAAAATAAGCATAGGAATAGGGTTTATAAGCTGGAGGGCGGTTTCGGATCGTTTATTATCGCTTGAATAATCTCACCTGATATTCGGCAATACTGAACCACTAGCACCCCGGAAGCACGCATCGACAGAGAAGTTGTTCGTTTCGAAAACATCATTCTTTGCTCCTTCAACTAATATTTAGCTATGTGATGCAGCTGGAAGAATAGATTCATATTACATCAATGTCAAACTGAACCATTATTTTTAATGTATGTTTCATACTTCACCTTCTTTGTTACTTCTTCGATAAAAGAGGAAGCAAAACATTCTCGCACAAACTTAAGTTTTCCTTCTAGTCACCAACCGTACATCCGGCTGGATGGCAACTAACGCAATACTGTTTTACTTTGCTAGGAATAAAGATGCGCAGCGATATTAGCTAACCTGTAAGAACACAATAATAAACAAACATTAGCAACGTTATGAGAACAAACACATCACAACTCACCTGCATGTTTCAAGAAGTTGGTTTGGTACGTTATTCAATGCCACGATACCTTTGTCCAAGTACATCTACCGTGCGGAGTATGTTCAAGTGGTGTGAAACGAAACCAGGTCACCGAAATGATAAATACCGGATTCGTCGATGAAATCACGGAATACAATTTGATATGGGGGTATCCATTTCTGATAAAGAACACTTTCACATCGGCTTACCTGATTGTTTACAATCCGGAATTATAATTTGATGGATGTCATAACGATAGCGATTTAAATCAAATGGCACACTGAAGTATATCCGTCCTGACTGAATGCAGTGCAACTGATGAAACCACAACAAACCTTCAGTAAAGATGCAGTATGCGTTCGTAATGCTGGAAAAACAAAATACCATATCATAAATGATAAAACAATTCGGATGGAACACTTTCACTTCATTGCTTACCAGATTGTTTACATCTCGGCAGGTAGGATTCGTCACCATGATGTGTTTGCACACTCCGGTTAAAATACGTTGCAAACTGCTCTGGATCGTAGGTTGATCGATTGAGGGTTGATTGAAGATAAGAAATATTGTCCTGTAGCAGCTGAAATGTAAAAACAACATGTAATTATCAGCGAAAAACTTTGGCGAACTTACCGTGCTGCGTTGTTTACTTCGATGTGTCAAAATCACTCTGCGTGTGAGATGCGCTGTGCGAACGGGAAAAAAACACCCACACGCACATCGTCGCGCTCGTTCGATCGCACAAAAAGGACGCTCCCCCCGAAACACTGCACGAAGTACCCTACCATCACTAGCTTCGGGTTGAGGCTGGAAAATAATGGGCAAGAGCGAGATGGTGATATCCTTGTCTCATGCCCATTGATTTTCAGCCTCAACCCGAAGCTATGGCTGGTAGGGTTGCGCATGCGCACTTTGATGCACAAACCTCGATTTTTCAGTTCGGATCGGCTGCCGCGGCAGCAGATGGGTGCGGTAAGGAGAGATTTCTGGCGGTGGCGAGACGGGGAGATTTCTGCGTTGGTGTAAAAGAGACAAGGCTATCACCATCTCGCTCTTGCCCATTGATTTTCAGCCTCAACCCGAAGCTATGGCTGGTTGGGTTGCGCATGCGCATTTTGATGCACAAACCTCGATTTTTCAGTTCGGATCGGCTGCCGCGGCAACATATGGGCGCGGTAAGGAGAGATTTCCAACGGTAACTTTCGGCACATTGAGGGCTCTCAAAGTGGTGGTGTTAGCATCGCGCAAAGTTAACTTAACTTGGCGCTCTACCTCTACACACATTTCTTCTTTTATCTCCTTTAGTCCCTTTTTCATTACACTTTCAATCAGTGCGCACATTTTCAACTCTACTGCTTGTAGGGTTTGAGATTGCCCTCCGCTTGACGTTTGGCTTTCTTCCACCACTACATCTTGCACGCCCGGTTTCCTTGTGCTAGCGATACAAGCATCGCACATAAACAACACATTCTTAGATTTCTTAATCGCCCGTGCGACCAATTTAGTAAGATCGGCGCACAGGTAATGAAAACAACCGCCGCAATCGTTACAGACGACCTAGTCATCGCTACATGAAACGACCACGGAGTACTTTTTACACTCCATGGCCGTTAAAAACAAGTCCGAGCAAAAACGTTCGCAAGTAAAGACACTATACGTACCGCTATACACGCTGCCGGTTTCACCACACAAAACACAAATTGACCGTTTGGCCGCTTAGACCAATACGAATACACCGCCGATAACAAGCGATATGGAAACCGCTCCGGTCAGCGATAAGCGAAGAAGCCGAAAACAAAAACCAACCGCAAATACCGGACGATGCACCACGGTCAAAACAAACTACACTAAACACTAAACCGACACTTTGGACACATTTGCCCAGCGAAAACAAACGTTAAATCTGCTTCCGACCAAGCAAAAATATCCAAAAACACAAAGCTACGTAAAAACGCGCACTGCACCGTCAACAGTCACTCACACACACTATGTGTGTCACAGTCGAGCTACTGGAGAATAGGTTTCTCCATAATCGAAGCCTGCTTTCTGGCTGAATGCTCGAGCCACAAGTCTTGCCTTGTAACACTTTTCACCGTTGCACTATGGAGCGAAAAGAGCAAATTGCCGGGATAAAATTCAGAACCAAATGTTTTGCAATTTTTTCATTGTAATATCGTGTAATACTATTATATTACTCGAAATTATGATGTTTCTGGACAATCCCGCCAGGTGGCGCTGCAAAAACCTCATATTTTTGGACTTTTCTATTGGTGCATTATTTTTTCAATCTGTTTTTTTTTACATTAACTTAAAGATGTTTTTTAGTTTTACATAAAACAAACTAAATTTACAACATACTTTCATTCAAAATATTATTATCCGGAAAATAATTGATTGAACGTGGACAAAACTTCTGAACTATTCTGAGCTTGTACCATCATATTCTTCGTTTTGAATTGGCAAGGGTCTGTTACTATTTGAGGAACTGTAATCTACGAAACATGTGTTTACTGCGCCTGGGTAATGGATTTGTTTTTTTTATTTTTCAACCATTTAGCCAGAGATATTGTTGAAATGTATGGATCGGATGATTATAATGCTCTCATAAAAATGTCTTTAATATTGAATTCTCGTTACATTTTACGGGCGTGTTCTCTTCTATCCTGTCTGTATATTTTATTTCTACCTTCTGCTGCTTCCTCTCCTAAGATTTACAATGATTTCACCTACATGCGCAAGAACTTTATGGACAGTAGAAGGCATTTTTATCAATTGTTATTATGTATGTAACACAGTTATGTGTCTTTACAATAAAGACTAATAGTTTTTGGATTTAAAGGCTGTGAATAGTTGATGGCTATTAACATATTTCGAAAGCTTTCTATAAGTTCAGTTTCTATTTGCAAAATATCGCTCAATTTTTCTATGTTTGAAAAATCCCGACGACAAACATTTCCCGTCGTACTATTTCCACCAATTTGCCTTGGTTCATCTACTTAAATTTTTTTTCTCCAATACATTTTTTTTTCGATCATTATACTTGCTTTTATATTTTTTAGTAACTTTCCATTTTTTAAATCCAATTCTGTACGAAATGTGGAGCAAGCATTCGAAAAATCTCATCCAACAGTGCAGTGGAGATATTCCATCATATAAATTCTCAGGATTCTATTCTAAGTGCTCTACACTGTTCATTTCTATTGGTTTTGCACCACATATACAACATGTTTGCATAGACAGAGTGTCGGTTAAATATGCCAATATTTTTCCATCAATTAAACTCATGTAATATGAATAGTTTACTGCCACATAACTTGTTTCATTTAGCTTAATTGTATAAGGAACTAACCTGGCTATTTGGCTTTTGATTTCGTCTACTGTTTGTATAACTTTATCTTTTGACTCTTTCGCAATCTCGATAACAATTGGCCTGCAAAACCTTACACTTTGTGGCATCAAGTTAATCCAGATGATACCTGAATCGTCACTAATGAACGAAAGACGGATAGGCGTTAACGCCGATACTAGTAAATCACTGTCTGATGCGGTATTTTCTCCGGAACTATGAAACGGTTGATTATAAATGCTGTGTCCACTAGATCCGTCAATGCCCCACGAGCGCAATAATACGACGCTTAGTGAATCACACAAAGAAGATGAAAGGTGCCGCAAGATTTCTGCTTTTTGTATTTCAATTATTCTACACGCAGTGTGATTGATGCTTACTTTACTTTCAATGAACTCTGACGCATACCTAATGTTTTCCTCGCAAGAAACACTGTTTTTCAAAATGTTTATGATATCAAAACGTATATGATGTGTAAGAGTACAAACAGAATGAAGAGTTAGTGTAGGGTATATTATTCCGAGGAATTTTGGGTATAAAAAGATGGGTTTGTGAGCTGTGGAACAAGTCCCAGTCCGCAAGAATCAGTCGGGAGCTTTAAAATTTGTATGTAAGTTACCGTACGCCAACTTCGCAACATCAGCATCGCTCCCACGATGCTCACGACGACGCGTGCGGCAGCCCGTAAGCCACCGGCAACATGATGCGCGCATAGAACGCAGCGTCAGCACCGTTCCCACGGGAGGGACACATAGGGACGCAAGATCAAGAGAGCAAAATAAAATTAAGATTAGTCTGAATAAGACCGTCAACCAGGACGGTATCTTTTTTAAAAATACCGCCCCTCGGTTGAAAACTTAACTGGCGCCCGAAGTCGGGACCCTTGTGCAGTAACAGTATAACAGTTGCACCCAAAAACTGAAGACACCTCTAGCTGCCTCTATAACGAGAATTCGGTAACCGGACTATTTTCCATCGCGGATCAACTCTACGATTTGCGTTACCGGAGCGCGACCAGGTGCGCTGCATAACAAAGGGCATGAATTTCCTGATCACCATCTTATTGTGAGTATTTCCAAATTCCGAAAAGTGAAAAGTGTTTACTCGCATAACTATTAAGAAGTGATTAGTGAAATTGTCACACATTGAAAGGCAAGTAGCTTTCATACAACGTGGTGACGTAAATGAAAGGCAAGTAGCTTTCATTGGAGGAAATATTAGTAAAATTGTCACACATTGAAAGGCAAGTAGCTTTCATACAACGTGGTGACGTAAATGAAAGGCAAGTAGCTTTCATTGGAGGAAGTGAAGTGATCGAAAGGCAAGAAGCTTTCGTTTAGGAGGAAGTGACGATAGTGCAAGGCAAGTAGCTTGTATTCTAGAAGGTCACGTAAGTGAAAGGCAAGAAGCTTTCACCACAGGAAGTGAAGTAAGTGAAAGGAAAGAAGCTTTAGTTGAAGGATACTGAGCAAGATGGCAAACCCAAACCCAATCATCTTCCCAGCACGCCTTAACGCGTCAACCCATGTACCGATAGCTGATCCATCGGCCTCCGGACCGATAGCCGCTCCTCGGTTTACTATCGACACAACTATAAGTTTCGAAGATCGTGGTAAAATCCCGCAGATTGTGAGAGATCTGCCCGATTTTAATGGGAATCCACGAGACCTCAGTCAGTGGATGTTGGACGTCGAAGATGTCCTAGAACTCTTTGACGATCTAAAGGATAGTTTTCAGTACCATCTACTGATTAAAACTATTCGTAGGAAGATAAAAGGGGAGGCAAACGATGCCTTGATAACAAGCAATACCCCTACTAAGTGGGAGAACATCAAAGAAGTGCTGAAGTTGTACTATGCAGATAAGAGGGACCTTATGACCCTCGATAATCAACTGAAATCGTTAGTACGAACCAAGCAGGAGAGCATAGAGAGCTACTACTCTAGAGTTAGGGAGCTCGTAACGCTCATTAGTTCAGCCATTTCCATGGATGACCAGTGGAAAGGGCACGAACTTGTGCTAATGCGATTGTACAATCAGATCGCACTAGACACATTCATTCGTGGACTAGGTGACCCGCTCTCCAGATTCTGCAAAAATTTCAGACCACAAAGCCTCGCTCAAGCATACAGCTATTGCGTGGACTATTTGAACCTGGACGCACGTAACGCCCCTGTTAACATACCAGCGTGGCATCCGATTCCAACTGCGGCACCCCGCCAATTGATCGCACCACCCAGACCAAACCCCATTGCGAGAGCACCTGTCCCGCCACCGAGACAGTTTATTGCTCCGAATAATTTCACAAGGCCACCACCAATCCCACAACCCCGAAATTTTAAACCAGATAATGGACCGAATGTATTTGCACCAAACAGAACCTTTGTTCAGCCACAAACACGTCCGGAACCAATGGACACGAGTACACTTCGTACACAGCAAATTGACTACGGTAATAGACCAACAGGGCAAAGGCGAGGGCCAAGTGATTCTATGAGAGCTCATGGACCTGACGCAAAACGATTCGCGCATGCGTTGGAAGAAATATTTAGTTCCGAAGAGTACGAGAAATGGTACGATCAACAGTACGAACAAACCAAGGAACCGATAAGCATCGATGAATGCCTTGAAACCCTCGGTAGTATCAAAATCGAGGATAAGGAAGACGAACCCATTGAAGTAGAGGTACACCAAGCCGAAGACGGGGGAAAGGAAAAAGATCCTTTTTTAGAAGAAACGGAATGGGTATCGAAGTGGTTCGGGTAAAACCTCTTCCGTACATTTTGATACCCACGTCTAAAGGACCCCTCAAAATGCTTGTTGACAGTGGGGCCAACGTTAACGTTATTTCAAAAAAATGGGCCTTAGCATCGGGAAAACCAATAGAAACCACAGGAACACAGAATGTAAGAGGAGTCACGGGAAATCAAGAAATAAACCAGTCTGTGACAATAAATTTATTTCAACCTCTTTTAGACACAAAATTCAAATTTCTAATTTTTGACTTCCATTCGTTTTTCGATGGAATCTTAGGAACCGAAATAGTTTTTGGAGATAGGTTTAACCTATCTTCTGGAGCAAAGACACTCCAGATAAAATGCAACTCAGGAAAATTAAAAACCATACCATTGGAATTTTACACGCCCACTCCAACCCCAAGACGGACCATTAATAAAGCTGAAAATATCGATAATCTGAACAAAATTCGAATATCCCATCTGAATGACACTGAGAAAGCTTCGCTTCTCAAAATCCTAACCAAATCGAAACCAGTTTTCTATAATCCTGACAGGAAGCTTACTTGTTCAACTAACGTCGAATGTAGCATTCGCACTACAGACGACATCCCAGTGTATCAAAAAACATATCCATACCCACTAGCATACAAGGCAGAAGTAGAGAAGCAATTAGAAAAACTGCTTCACGATGGCATAATAAGACCATCTAGGTCAGCATGGAATTCACCTGTGTGGGTTGTCCCCAAAAAAATGGACTCTTCAGGTGAAAAGAAATTCCGACTAGTAATAGATTATCGTAAGATTAATGAAAAAACAATTTCAGATAAATACCCCATGCCTGAAATAGCCAACACCATAGACCAACTAGGCGGCAATAGTTATTTTACTACTCTCGATCTCGCGTCGGGATTCCACCAAATCAAAATGAAAGAAGAAGACATCGAAAAGACAGCATTCTCTGTCAATTATGGTAAATATGAATTCGTTCGTATGCCATTTGGCCTGAAAAACGCGCCTGCAATTTTTCAAAGGGCCGTGGACGATGTATTGCGAGACCACATCGGTAAACGATGCTTCGTTTATATTGATGACGTAATAGTCGTAGGTAAAACCCTCGAAGAACACCTGGAAAACCTAGAAATCGTCCTAAAAACCCTGCACGAAGCCAACCTCAAAGTCCAGTTGGACAAAACAGAATTCCTGCATAAATCAGTAGAATTTCTTGGTTACATCATTACAGACAGAGGCATAAAACCAAATGAGAAAAAAATAGAAGCAATTAAAAAATTCCCTGAACCCAAAAATCTTAAGCAGCTCAGAGGATTTTTAGGAATGATGGGATACTATCGGAGGTTTATTAAGGATTTTTCTAAAATAGCCAAACCCTTAACTAAACTCCTAAGGGGGGAAGGAGACTCTAAGAGTGCGAAAAGAATAGATTTAGACGCAAAACAGAGAAAATGCTTTGACAACATGAAACAAATTTTGTCTGGGAACGATATCTTAATGTACCCAGATTTTTCTAAGCCATTCTGCTTAACTACAGATGCATCTGACTACGCCCTAGGAGCTGTTTTAAGTCAAGGCACCACTGGAAACGACAAACCAATCCACTTCGCTTCTCGAACCCTTAACAAAACCGAAGAAGCATATAGCGCCACTGAAAAAGAGCTTTTGGCCATTGTCTGGGCCCTAAAGGTTTTCAGAGCGTATCTTTATGGGCAGAAGGTAAAAATCTTCACAGACCATCAACCACTCACCTACAATCTCTCCTCTAAAACTTGTAATAGAAAACTAATGAACTGGCGAAACTTTATTGAGGAACATGACTATGAGATCATGTATAAGCCGGGAAAAGCGAATGTAGTGGCAGACGCTTTGAGCCGGATCCAAATAAATTCATTAACGCCCACCCAACATTCCGCCGAAGATGATGATTCGCATTACATCATCTCTACCGAAGCACCTTTAAACAGTTTCCGCTCACAAATAATTCTCGAACAAACGACCAATAATCCGGAAACAGTGGTTTTACAACCCTTCCCTGGTTATCGCAGAATTTTGATCAAAAGGACCAAATTTAATGAACAAATTTTGACCACCATTTTAAAAGAATTTTGTGACCCGTCAAAAACCAATGGACTATACACCTCTGAGAAAATTCTGGGACAACTTCAGGAAGTATACAAAAAATATTTCAGCAGAGCTGGTCTGCTCAAAATTCGATTCACCCAAACACTATTGAAAGATGTTACAGAAGAAGCCGAGCAAGAAAAAATAATTCGTGAAACTCACGACAGAGCTCACCGCGGTATACAAGAAAACAAATTTCAGATTTTGCGTGAATTCTATTTCCCGAAAATCACACAACATCTGAAAAAGTACATACGAGTTTGTGACAAATGCAACACGTCAAAATACGATCGCCAACCGTTAATTATCCCAGTCCAGGAAACCCCCATACCAAACTATCCCTATCAAATTATCCATTTAGATATATTCCAGATAGAATCAAATTATTTCTTATCATGCGTCGACAAATTTAGCAAATACGGTCGCATGATACCGATAAAGTCACGACACAGCATCCACGTTGGAAAAGCTTTATGGAACGCAGTTACTTCCTTTGTAATACCAAACACAATCGTAATGGACAACGAACGAACATTCCAATCACCCGACATTAGAGGGAAATTGCTTGACTTGAACATTACGGTTTACCTAACTCCCAATAGCAAATCCGAAGTGAATGGCGCTGTCGAACGATTTCATTCCACCATCCTCGAACTATATCGAATCCAAAAACAGATCACCCCACATCTACCACCCCGTAACCTCATCCATATAGCAGTCGAAAAATATAACAACACGATCCACTCCTCAACACTGCGAACTCCGAAGGAGATTCTTTTTGGCAAACAACGAGACCCAGACAGACAGACCGACCCAGACACATTAGAACAAATACGAAGCAAATTACATGACGAAATAATTCTTAGATTGAAGGAAGCACAAAGAAAGCAACTTAGAACTACCAATAAGGATAGGACGCCTCCTCCAATACTAAGACCAGGCCAAACAGTATACGTAAAAGATAAGATCATCAAACCCAAGCATAAAAAGATATTCAAAAAAACTGTTGTCAAAAACAATAACGAAGTAACATTCAGGAATCAAGGTAACGCTAAATTACATAAGTCTAACGTAAAAAACATTGATCTTTCCACAGAATCCCAGCAGCCTTAGGGAACCTCAGCATACAAAACCTCAACAATGATCATGTCGCGATAGTCCACATAGCGCAAAGCAAAATAATCCAAGGACATTCAAAAATCATTCATAAAATTAACACAACCGAGCTACGACACACAGTTGACGACATCAAAGACAAAATATTAACACTCGACTACAACGACACCCAAATCACTGACTTAATGACATGGAAGTTGAACGAACTCGAAGCAAACCTCCAAATTATCCAACCAAACCATCAACGGCAAAAACGATGGGATGCGCTTGGCAGAGCCTGGAAATGGTTAGCTGGTTCACCTGACGCTGACGACTTACTTTACATTAACAACGGACTAACAAACCTATCCGAAAACAGCAATAGGCAAATAATCATTAATAACGAAGCTTTCGAGGGAATCAACAACATTACCGATACAATCAACAGCATAATAAGAGAAGAGGAAAACATGTTAGAACAAGTTAAGTCTGTAAACGTTCTATTAAAAATAATTCTTAATCTAGACATCCTGAACCACGAGGTAATTAAAATCCAGAATGCTATAACATTCTCAAAGTTAGGATTAGTTAGTAATAGAATGATAAAACTAGAAGAAGTAGATTTTATAAACAGAATGCTCTCTGATCAAGGAATACCAACAGAACTCCCCGATGAAGCAATAGGTTTAACTACGTCTACCGTAGGAACGGACGGAGAAACTATCATCTATGTAATCAACATACCGAACCTGAGCAACGCATTATACCAGCTTTTGAGAATCGAACCGATAATTTCTCAATCAATGCGGATAAAACTGGCAGGAAACGAGTACCTTCATGGCGACGGTAAAATCTACCTTAAAACCAACCCCTGTTCTGGACTAGGCAATTGGAGCCTCTGCAACTTTAACAACCTGAAAGATGTTTCGTCGGATGACTGCATAGCCAATATAGTTAAAGGGCATGACAGCAAGTGCGTCTACGAATCCACCGAAGACCACCCGATCGTAACCGTAATGAGCCAAACCATTCTACTGCTGAATGACGTGAACGAGACGCTCATCAACGATTGTGGAATGTCCAACAGGCATCTTTTGGGATCATTCTTGGTCACATACAAGAATTGCACCATCTCGATCCGAGACTTCACTTTCACAAACCAAATTGTGAACACCACAGAATACCCTATTTTTTCGTTGACCACAGGCCTAAACGTCACCAAACATTCCATCGAGCAGCGAACCGATCTTCATATGCTGACGAAGCTTCAACATAGAAATTTAAACCACCTCTCGGATCTTCAAACAACTGCAGCCAACCACCACTGGACAATCATGGGAGGATTCACTTTCACCACCCTCGTCATCATAATTCTGGCAGCCTATATCTTTTTTCACTTCAGAAACCAACCGCGCACCATGCTAATCAACACAGCCACCCCGGTCCAGTTCATCGGAAAAGAATGCGCCAGCCTGCCACGTTCATACAGACCTCCGTCTTTGAACGTTTAAACATCGAACCAGGAGGTTCGACACTTCAGGGGGGAGCAGTTACCGTACGCCAACTTCGCAACATCAGCATCGCTCCCACGATGCTCACGACGACGCGTGCGGCAGCCCGTAAGCCACCGGCAACATGATGCGCGCATAGAACGCAGCGTCAGCACCGTTCCCACGGGAGGGACACATAGGGACGCAAGATCAAGAGAGCAAAATAAAATTAAGATTAGTCTGAATAAGACCGTCAACCAGGACGGTATCTTTTTTAAAAATACCGCCCCTCGGTTGAAAACTTAACTTGTATTGTCCTATCTGTACACGGGCGAGCTGCTCACTCTGCTCCCCTTTCATTCCTCTCCAACACCCCTCTCCCACAAAGTTGATGAGGCGAGATTCTCACTTGGCTCATTCTGCGTCGTTCTCTGTTCAAAGCGTCGAACGGCGCAATTAAAAATAAGCTTTACTACTTTTGTCTCCTTTTTATTTTTTTCCCTCGCTTTCACACCTGCAGCAGGGTACCCCCTGCGATTTACGATGTGTAAATGTGTATAGGTTTAGCTTCAACCATTCGTTCGCACCAGCAGACGCACACCAGCAGACGCGTACCGCGTTTCTGGATTTCTCTTCATTCTTTCATTCGTTTCCAGTGCGTTCACATCCGTGCGATATGATGTTAATATACTCTTCAGTCTATCGCTGCTAGCCGACGCGGTAGCAGGCCATACATTGCATCGGAATTTCGTTCCTGGACACGCTTTATTAAATGTCCGTATCGACCATGAAAACACGCTGCGGTCTCAACCGTACACTTGCCACGCGGTTGACACCGCCGCAATACCTGTACAGAACATTTCAACTAGAACAAAATTACATATGATCTTCGCTCGGATAAAACTGTTTCCTAAACGTTTCATTATGTTTCTTGCAGTACCTTACAGTCAAGGACAAAGTTTTAGTTAATTTTTTGAATGCAAAAACAAATTAACGTTTTATTAATTTTATTTATATTGGGTGAAGGCAGCCTCGGAGACGAAAGTGGTGCAAGTAAAAAAGTTGTAATTTATTGTTAACCAAAACTTTGTCGAAGACCGCAAATAGCTATCTTCAACCGTTTGCCCGTTAGAGCCGAAAAACTGTTTCCCTTTGGGTCACGAACAAATCGATTACATCAGTATGTCGTCAGATGATGCACATTCGATTTCTGAAACAAAAAAAAAATACTGAAAAATTCTGTATTTGGACTTAGAATTTTTTTTTATGATGCCTGAGCGCATCAAAACGTATTTTATATTGGACGCAAGAACGGTGATTGTTGGAGCCAGCGATGGCCTAACGTGTATAGTTTGCTATTTTCAGAAGGAAGGAACGGGATCGACACGCGACGACATCGCACCGCATAGAAGACCCCCGCCGCATGCATGCATGGAAGAACGTGTGCGCAAATCGGACGGAGCACGCATAGCCAACCGACTGAGACTGCATCGTACCAGCGCTGTGGACATACTGCCGAACAGACACGCGCGATAGATTCAGGAAGTCAAGCTGGCTAAGGAAAGAAAGAAAGAAGAGATGAGACAGAGAAGAGGCGCGAACGGTGACCGAGCCACGGGTGCAAGACCACCAACGCAGAAGTCAATGCGAAGCAATCGCGGGGCGTGGCTGGTCAAAGCTTACGCTCCGAGCTTTTTTTCAAAGCTTTGCCAATTCCTACAGGGCATGAAGGCAGAACCAAAATGGGGCCAGCTAAAAGGCCACTTTTTCACTATGGTGAGAAAGCTTTCACCAGTGAGATTTTGTGGCACTGGGGTAAAAGCGACTTGATACATTCAAAGCAAACCAAAACAAATTTCATTCTTCGCCAGTGACTTGGCTTGTCTTTCCCCTTTTACGTGATGTTCAACCACCACCCTGCTTTACATTTTTCATTGAATGAGAAATTCAAATATTTCTTACCACACATGATGCAGCATATGGCATGATGGAGACGCCTCGTAGGTGATAAACTATAAGCTTCACATACGAAGTTCAAAAAAACAGGTAAAGTTCGCGCGTATATGCAAAAAAAAACATTATTTATTGTTACAAAACATTCTGGACTATAAGTGGGTATGAAACATATTACAATCTTTTACAATCCCTAGCGATGGCGTAAGGTTAAAAACAGAAATTTGAAAAAATTTCTAGGAGTTTTACGAAACAATTCTTAATATTTTGTGACATTCAATTCCAATTTACTTAAACTGTCATCAATTTTAAAGCAGGATAATATACCTTTCCAAAACTGTGCTTGGAATTTGATTCCGGCCATTATTTTAGGAGTTACAGACCTTCAAAGTTGATGGATTTTTTTCAATTTTTCACGCAATATTTTCACAAATCTTGACTTTGACGGGCTGTTTCTCAGAATCTGGAAGAACAAATGCTCTAGTTTTTGCGTCATTTCTTAGTTTCATCTTGTAGTTTAAGAAAACATATTGCATTTTTCTGAATTCCAAAAATGAATTTTTGATTTTTATCCCGGTTTCGCTCCATCGTGCGTTGGCTTCGTTTTCCTTCACCTTGAAGAGCCATTTGCATGAAATAGGTTCACGCCCCACAGGAAGTTTTTTAGCGTCCACGTTTTATTTCGCTCAAGGGCATCTATCTCGTCTTGAATAGCAGCTTCCCACTTACTCCAGTCAGGGCTCTTTTCCATCTCAACGAGCGAATTAGGAAGATTTTCCACAAATTCTATTGCATTCATGGCGTATCCTGTATAACCCATGTCATACCCCGCTTGTCAACCCGGTTGTTTTCGGTTTCTGTCTTGTAGTCTTGGTAGTTGTAGTGAGGTTAAAGAAACTGTAACTCTTCAAGTTAAGAGATGAATCCGCTATTTTATTAATCCTGACATTTGTTTATTCATGTACGTACCTAAACCTACTCAACAATCTACTAATGCGAATGATGCAATTGTTTTTTTTCTTTTCTCGTCGAAAATTCGGGTTTCAGGTTTAACGTTCCTATTATCAGTACGGACTCCATATGTTTGTCCGTCAAATTAGATCGTAAATTATTTTTCACATATTTCATGCGAGAAAATGTTTCTTCACACAAATATGTCGTTCCGAACAGTGAAATATACTTGCACGCAAAATCCTTCATGTTTGGAAAATCCTAAAACCTTTATAAAAATTTACTAGCCCTTCTTTGAATTTGTCCTTCAGGTAGTCATTTGTATGAATTTCGATGAGCTCCAATTGCAATTCATTGGGACTATCCTCAACAACCGCTTCGAATGGATTTTGGAACATTCTTATTTCTAAAGCTTTTGCATCTACTTCAGAAAACCTATCGTTTAACTCAGGGATCGGCACACGTTTTTCAAAAAGGGCCAGATGATTAAAGAGAAACCGTAGGCGCGGGCCGGATACTTTAAACGATGCTTCAATGTTTTCAAAGTAATGCCCTTTGTAATGGAGAGTGGAACTTTCTAAATAGCAAAGTTGCATAAAAAGTGGTAAAAGATAAAATATTTAAAATGTTATCGATAAACATGTAACAGAAACACGTCGTTAAACAATTATCATCTTCATGTTTGGGATGAAAATAAACCTGACATCGTGAACAAATCCGATAAAAATTGGGATGGGTTTTTAGTCTGAAGCACTTAAATATTCTTACGGGCCGGATAAAATCATTTGGCGGGCCGCACTTTGCCGACCTCTTGTTTAACTGGTTTTTCAAATTGACAATTATATCACGTGCATACTCAACTGGGAACTCTTCCTTTGATTCCTCTTTTCATTTTTGGCACTCCGGAAAATGAGCTAAATTTGTTTTTTTAAGCTGTTCTAAAAATAAACTAAGCTTTAATCTAAAAGCCTTAATATTAGCGTATAAAATAAGATTTTCCTGACCTTGAAGTTTAAGATTCAATACATACAAACAGAATGAAGAGTTAGTGTAGGGTATATTATTCCGAGGAATTTTGGGTATAAAAAGATGGGTTTGTGAGCTGTGGAACAAGTCCCAGTCCGCAAGAATCAGTCGGGAGCTTTAAAATTTGTATGTATTGTCCTATCTGTACACGGGCGAGCTGCTCACTCTGCTCCCCTTTCATTCCTCTCCAACACCCCTCTCCCACAAAGTTGATGAGGCGAGATTCTCACTTGGCTCATTCTGCGTCGTTCTCTGTTCAAAGCGTCGAACGGCGCAATTAAAAATAAGCTTTACTACTTTTGTCTCCTTTTTATTTTTTTCCCTCGCTTTCACACCTGCAGCAGGGTACCCCCTGCGATTTACGATGTGTAAATGTGTATAGGTTTAGCTTCAACCATTCGTTCGCACCAGCAGACGCACACCAGCAGACGCGTACCGCGTTTCTGGATTTCTCTTCATTCTTTCATTCGTTTCCAGTGCGTTCACATCCGTGCGATATGATGTTAATATACTCTTCAGTCTATCGCTGCTAGCCGACGCGGTAGCAGGCCATACATTGCATCGGAATTTCGTTCCTGGACACGCTTTATTAAATGTCCGTATCGACCATGAAAACACGCTGCGGTCTCAACCGTACACTTGCCACGCGGTTGACACCGCCGCAATACCTGTACAGAACATTTCAACTAGAACAAAATTACATATGATCTTCGCTCGGATAAAACTGTTTCCTAAACGTTTCATTATGTTTCTTGCAGTACCTTACAGTCAAGGACAAAGTTTTAGTTAATTTTTTGAATGCAAAAACAAATTAACGTTTTATTAATTTTATTTATATTGGGTGAAGGCAGCCTCGGAGACGAAAGTGGTGCAAGTAAAAAAGTTGTAATTTATTGTTAACCAAAACTTTGTCGAAGACCGCAAATAGCTATCTTCAACCGTTTGCCCGTTAGAGCCGAAAAACTGTTTCCCTTTGGGTCACGAACAAATCGATTACATCAGTATGTCGTCAGATGATGCACATTCGATTTCTGAAACAAAAAAAAAATACTGAAAAATTCTGTATTTGGACTTAGAATTTTTTTTTATGATGCCTGAGCGCATCAAAACGTATTTTATATTGGACGCAAGAACGGTGATTGTTGGAGCCAGCGATGGCCTAACGTGTATAGTTTGCTATTTTCAGAAGGAAGGAACGGGATCGACACGCGACGACATCGCACCGCATAGAAGACCCCCGCCGCATGCATGCATGGAAGAACGTGTGCGCAAATCGGACGGAGCACGCATAGCCAACCGACTGAGACTGCATCGTACCAGCGCTGTGGACATACTGCCGAACAGACACGCGCGATAGATTCAGGAAGTCAAGCTGGCTAAGGAAAGAAAGAAAGAAGAGATGAGACAGAGAAGAGGCGCGAACGGTGACCGAGCCACGGGTGCACGACCACCAACGCAGAAGTCAATGCGAAGCAATCGCGGGGCGTGGCTGGTCAAAGCTTACGCTCCGAGCTTTTTTTCAAAGCTTTGCCAATTCCTACAGGGCATGAAGGCAGAACCAAAATGGGGCCAGCTAAAAGGCCACTTTTTCACTATGGTGAGAAAGCTTTCACCAGTGAGATTTTGTGGCACTGGGGTAAAAGCGACTTGATACATTCAAAGCAAACCAAAACAAATTTCATTCTTCGCCAGTGACTTGGCTTGTCTTTCCCCTTTTACGTGATGTTCAACCACCACCCTGCTTTACATTTTTCATTGAATGAGAAATTCAAATATTTCTTACCACACATGATGCAGCATATGGCATGATGGAGACGCCTCGTAGGTGATAAACTATAAGCTTCACATACGAAGTTCAAAAAAACAGGTAAAGTTCGCGCGTATATGCAAAAAAAAACATTATTTATTGTTACAAAACATTCTGGACTATAAGTGGGTATGAAACATATTACAATCTTTTACAATCCCTAGCGATGGCGTAAGGTTAAAAACAGAAATTTGAAAAAATTTCTAGGAGTTTTACGAAACAATTCTTAATATTTTGTGACATTCAATTCCAATTTACTTAAACTGTCATCAATTTTAAAGCAGGATAATATACCTTTCCAAAACTGTGCTTGGAATTTGATTCCGGCCATTATTTTAGGAGTTACAGACCTTCAAAGTTGATGGATTTTTTTCAATTTTTCACGCAATATTTTCACAAATCTTGACTTTGACGGGCTGTTTCTCAGAATCTGGAAGAACAAATGCTCTAGTTTTTGCGTCATTTCTTAGTTTCATCTTGTAGTTTAAGAAAACATATTGCATTTTTCTGAATTCCAAAAATGAATTTTTGATTTTTATCCCGGTTTCGCTCCATCGTGCGTTGGCTTCGTTTTCCTTCACCTTGAAGAGCCATTTGCATGAAATAGGTTCACGCCCCACAGGAAGTTTTTTAGCGTCCACGTTTTATTTCGCTCAAGGGCATCTATCTCGTCTTGAATAGCAGCTTCCCACTTACTCCAGTCAGGGCTCTTTTCCATCTCAACGAGCGAATTAGGAAGATTTTCCACAAATTCTATTGCATTCATGGCGTATCCTGTATAACCCATGTCATACCCCGCTTGTCAACCCGGTTGTTTTCGGTTTCTGTCTTGTAGTCTTGGTAGTTGTAGTGAGGTTAAAGAAACTGTAACTCTTCAAGTTAAGAGATGAATCCGCTATTTTATTAATCCTGACATTTGTTTATTCATGTACGTACCTAAACCTACTCAACAATCTACTAATGCGAATGATGCAATTGTTTTTTTTCTTTTCTCGTCGAAAATTCGGGTTTCAGGTTTAACGTTCCTATTATCAGTACGGACTCCATATGTTTGTCCGTCAAATTAGATCGTAAATTATTTTTCACATATTTCATGCGAGAAAATGTTTCTTCACACAAATATGTCGTTCCGAACAGTGAAATATACTTGCACGCAAAATCCTTCATGTTTGGAAAATCCTAAAACCTTTATAAAAATTTACTAGCCCTTCTTTGAATTTGTCCTTCAGGTAGTCATTTGTATGAATTTCGATGAGCTCCAATTGCAATTCATTGGGACTATCCTCAACAACCGCTTCGAATGGATTTTGGAACATTCTTATTTCTAAAGCTTTTGCATCTACTTCAGAAAACCTATCGTTTAACTCAGGGATCGGCACACGTTTTTCAAAAAGGGCCAGATGATTAAAGAGAAACCGTAGGCGCGGGCCGGATACTTTAAACGATGCTTCAATGTTTTCAAAGTAATGCCCTTTGTAATGGAGAGTGGAACTTTCTAAATAGCAAAGTTGCATAAAAAGTGGTAAAAGATAAAATATTTAAAATGTTATCGATAAACATGTAACAGAAACACGTCGTTAAACAATTATCATCTTCATGTTTGGGATGAAAATAAACCTGACATCGTGAACAAATCCGATAAAAATTGGGATGGGTTTTTAGTCTGAAGCACTTAAATATTCTTACGGGCCGGATAAAATCATTTGGCGGGCCGCACTTTGCCGACCTCTTGTTTAACTGGTTTTTCAAATTGACAATTATATCACGTGCATACTCAACTGGGAACTCTTCCTTTGATTCCTCTTTTCATTTTTGGCACTCCGGAAAATGAGCTAAATTTGTTTTTTTAAGCTGTTCTAAAAATAAACTAAGCTTTAATCTAAAAGCCTTAATATTAGCGTATAAAATAAGATTTTCCTGACCTTGAAGTTTAAGATTCAATACATTGAAATGATTTGTTACGTCTGCCTCAAATGCCAATTTCCAAAGCCAGGGTTTGTCACGTAACAACGACTCTTGTTTTCCCTTTTTATCTAAAAATTCTATAACATCCTTCCTTATTTCAAGCATTCTGTTCAATAGTTTGCCACAACTCAACCATCTCACAGCTGTGTAATAAGGCAAGTCTTGATAATCTGATTCATTATCTATCAACAAGCTCCTAAGCTGTCGATGATTCAGACCGTGCGATCGAATGAAATTCACTATTTTAACGATGGGTTGAAGTACACAGCTAATATCTAAATATTTAGCGCACAACGCTTGAGGTGAATCAAACAGTGTACGAGCATTGGCTGAGGAACATTCCTTTTTTGCACTCCTCCTTCACTTAAACAGTTAAACCACTAAAGTTACGCCAATCTAGATTGTACTCCAAGAAAGTTTTAACCAGCTGGGTGAAAATATCTTCCCCGGTAACGGTGCCATACATGCTATGCGTTGTGACCAACTCTTGTATTACATTCATGTTTTCATCCACTCCTCTGATGAAAACAAGAAGCTGCGATGTAGAAGAAATGTCCAACGATTCGTCCATTGCAATTGAAAAGTATCGAAAGCTGGCTGCTCGTATTTTAATTTGGTCCACTATGTTTTCGCCGATATCCTCCACACGACGAGTAGTTGTATTGGCACTCAAAGATACATTTGCAAACTTTTGTAGTGCTTCTGGATAGAGTTCCTGAACAACTTCTAGCATACACTCCTTCACTAATTCACCATCAGTAAATGGTTTACCTCTTGTAGCCAAGATATACGCAAAAATTAAACTGCTATTTATCGTTTTCCCAACAGAACAGCCACGATAATTTGCAATGGACCCTTTTTATCACTTTTTTTCTGCTCCTACTGTTGGACTTATTGCTCGAGATCCGTTCAGTCTAACTCCGAACCCCTCTTCCTTCAATCACTCTTTTTGTCGGACTTATCCTCGCAATCCAACTCACAAACATATGTAACAGTGATATCACTCTATCTGGCTCGCGATAACTCGCGATGTATGTAAATAGAGATCACGTAGTAAACAAAGTTTATACCCACCTTTCGGGTATGACCCAACGAACCTTTGACAGCTTATTCAGCTAGGTCCTGCTTTGTGTTTACAGCACGCTTGCCATTCGTGCAGTGTTGTGTCTGTTGTGTGTTGATTTTCAACTTAGTTATTATTCCGAAAGAAAAGAAGGGACGATGCCCAACATTCCCGTCAGAAGTGTGAACAAAACCATCAATCGAAATCAAAATTGAAACCGATGCTAAAGCACTGCGGGCCGCACCGGAGCGTCTTGCGGGCCGCATGCGGCCCGCGGGCCGTAGTTTGGAGACCTCAGGTCCAGGGGATCATGGAAGCCCTTTCCCTTACAGGAAGCAAGACGTTTGGTTAGGAAGTTTGATGCTTAGTCCAGACAGTCCGAATGAGTTCTGTCCTGACTGGCTGCTCGTCGCTTTTATTTATGCTCTTCGTATGGTGCGTGTCTTGGTGCGTTGTTTTACAAATAGTTTTGGTGTGTTGGTTGATCCTATTTCACCATAAGGGTGGCCTGATTTCTAGGACATGGAGAGTTCGCTATGTGGAGATGAACAGTAAGACAGCGTGCCCATCACATACTGCTCAAGCATTTTTTGTTGTGCAGGCTTGTTCAGTAACGGAAGGGTGTCTATATGTGCTGCAAATTTTGTAACAAACGCAGCCTGTTTCTGGCCCAGTTCTTTTTCTAGTGTTTGTTTGCGCTCTTACGACAATTCTTTGAACTCCTTCATTGCGGTCTTGCGCCAAGCACGCGTCGGAACTGTATAATCTTTTTTGGCATATTCGTGAAAATAGTACTCGCTTGCCATAAGCGGAACGTAAGCAGGCTTTTCTACCGCCATGTTGTCCATATTTTGTACGTGAAGTTTTTTCTGGTCTCGTCGAAAAGTTGCAGACGGAATCTAGGAGTTCCCCGGTTCTAAAAAAACAATTAAACTACAAAAAAACATCATTTGTAGTGTAAAACACCTATAATGCACCCATAATTAAAACAAATAGCTTTTGGAAGGTGTTTAATTATCAAAACTAAAGTTTTGGAATGATAGGACTCGTTTGGCGTATCATCGATTCCGACCGGTAACATCTGCTGATCTACGCTACCGCCGCCGGCACCGACACTCGTCAGCACAACGCCGACAGACTGCCGGCTAGTGGAAGTTTCGCCGAAAGTGAACCGTGCGTTGGGCTCCTGCGGATGTGGCAAACTCACGGCCTCACCATCCGTGCGTCGTGTTACGTAAAGTGTCGGTGTACTGGGCACGATCCGATCATCGGCACTTTCGTGCTCGAAATTCATCAGCATCAAGAAAGCGATCTGTTGCTGTTGCTGACTGGCCGTATTCACCAGCTGGCGCTTGGCGGCTAGCATAGCGGCGTTGGAGGAGGTGGAGGTGGTGCCGCACGCATTCGGCGCCTCGTTGTCCTCGTCCTCGTCCCTATTACTCGTCGTACGTTCATTATTAAATTATCTACATAGTTGCGTCGTCCTTGAACACTGCACACATTTACGGTTACGCTCCTTCCCCGGGATTTTCTTCTAAAGTTGCGAGGCCTGTGCTGCCGGTGGGGCTTTTTACAGTAACCCTCACGATGACCCATTCGATTACAATCTTGGCATTTGTGGGACTTACAGGGTTTCGATTGATGTAATGGAACATTTGAATCAGCTGGTGTAATGTTCTGACATGTTTTCAATAGGGTTAAGTAAGGGGGAGTCCGGTGGAAGATATTCTATCCGAATGTTGTTGGTTTGCGAACTCTTTTACAATGTGTGTTTTATGAAACGCAACTTTATCCATAAACATAATGGGGTCTGTTATTTGGTGTGTTGACAGGGCGTCCTTCAATTTTTCTAAAAATTCCAAAAATAAATGTTGGATGAATGCACCATCGGTGGAAACGTACGTAAGTATACCATTTCTGGGCATGGCACAGCATATTGTAATATTCTGGCTTCTAATGGATGCTACCACATGACTGGCAGGCTTGCCGGCAGCTGCCCAGCCTCGCTTGCATCGTAGGGATGCATTAAACCCTACGTCATCAATGAACAAAAACTTTGATTCATTCAATTCTGCACGGTGTAATTTTCAATGTGACATTTTGCAACATATATGTGATGTAGTATTCGGACTTAACAATGTTAATCTTAGTAATCACACGTCTGATTATCTTGTATCGTTATCTCCTTGCTTTTTTTAATACTCGGGTTTGCTCCTTGATCTTTCTTCACCGCGACTGTTCACTGTCAACTCCGAACTGCTACTGCCTACCCACTCGATCTCTCGGCCGCTCTTTCCCAGTCAGTCCCGTAGTGTCTTAACACACTACTACTAAGCCACACTGAATAGAACTCTTCTTACATATACAACACTAGCTTGACGCCTCGGCGTTGCTCGGTGAAGAAGAGGTTGAGAAAAGAGTTATGGTTTTACTGTTTACTTGAAAGTTCGATTTAATTTAATAGTTACAATAACGGCATATTTAAAATGTTTGATATTTCATCAATCTCCCCGTGATGTATCAACCTTGTTGTAGCTATGGTAGATACACCTTGAAATTTGTTTACATGATTGTTTTGTTTGTGTTAGTAAAACTGAGTTTAAATTGTAAAATTTAGATGATTTTATCGAAAAATAGTGATCAAACAAACCTTCAACAACATCTGCAGTGCTTAAACTATATGTGTGAAAAGTTTCAGCTTTGACAGAATGTATGTAGATGTAGTAGATTTGTAGTGTTCCACAAAGGTGAAGAATTTCAAAACGGTCTTTGTAATGCTCTAGAGAAGAATTGCATACCTCCAGGAACTGTATGCAACATCAAATATTCCATTATATGAATCGAAACCCTGTATAAGAACAATCGCGTGACCAGTGGAGCGCTCCGCGTAACCAGCAAGGATTACACCTAACACCTGTCCATCACGACCAGAAGCAATCATTTTGCTATCACTTTTCAAACTGGTTATGCGTTGGCACTCGGCTGCTAGTTTCTCGAATGTCAGATCTGTTTGAAGCCCCATTTCGGTTAATATTCTTGTTCACAAGTCTGCGTCTGCCTCGTCCTTTAACCCGCATGCGAATACCAAGCATTTGAAACTGTCTTCGGTTATCCTTCCCAACTCGAAGATTTCACATGCGCAGTTCACTCTGCTGGCTGGGGGGATGCCTTGGGAAGAGCTCCTCGACGATGCCGCCCAATATCTCCGGGTCGCTCTCCTGGGGCATACGAGCGCCCTTCACCCACCCCTTCACGATGCGGTATGCCTCTCCCCACGGGTCTTTCTCGATGGTGTCGGCGAGTTCTGCATTTCACCGTCGTTTGCTCGTGTTGATGGCTTCCCGTCGGCTTTTACGGAGAGCGCGGAAGGTGCCGGCGCGCAAGGATCGCATCGTCGGGTCCCTGGTGTGGCGAAGGGTTTCTTGGGCGCGCTTGCATGCCATGCGCAGGTCCGCTATCTCCTCCGTCCACCAGTAAACGTTGCTCCGGTTTCTGGCGCCGGTTAGCCTTGGCATTGTCTCATCGCATGCCCTTCGCAGCGTCGACACCATGGTCGCCGGGTCAACTGCCACCTCGTCAAACCGGTGTAGGTAGAGGGCCTCTGTGTACAGCTTCGCGGAGAAGAACGTCGTATCCCACCTCCGGCCAGACGGTGGTGGCCTGTTGCCGACAGCCGATGCCTGGCGTGGAGGACTTGATACGCCAACCGTGTACTGGATCGGTCCAGTCGGTTGCCCCGTCATGCACCGGCTGGCCAGTGCGATGTCATTAGGTACGGTCACACGAGACGAACCTTTGATGGCGAACCTTTCGCACACTATTACAAACGAATGCCAAAAAAAGGTTCGTCGAACCTTTCAGCGTTCACACGTAACGAATCTTTGATGTAGTTTCATTGATAGTTGGTAAGAATAAATCAAAGTAAGCATTGTAAACAAATGGGAAAATCGAACGGAACGTCAAAAAGGTTCGCGGTAGAGGTTCGTGCTATCCACCAAAATCGGTGAACCTTTTCTGCTCGAAAAAGGTTCGCGAACTCTGCTCGATTCACTAACACATTCCAGAAAAGGTTCGCCGAGCGTCCAAATTCGAGCAGAGTTCGTCTCGTGTGACCGTACCTATTAACCCCCGGAGGAACGACGCTATTCCTAGGGGTTCTTCCACGGTTGATAACCTGTAGCGACAGCAATTCTGCCAGTGCGAGGTTCTGGTGGCCCCTTGCGTCGGTGCTGATCCTCCCCCATTCAGTTGCAGCGGCGTTGAAGTCCCCTGCCATGAGCACGCGATGTCGTCCGGGCGCCACTGTCAGAATGTCGCCCATGAGCCGCTTGAACCGGGGAAGATTCCAGGATGGTGGTGCATAGCAACTGATGCAGGTGAAACCGTTCCGATGAACGTCAGAACCGCTAACTACTCTTTCTCCAAGGTACCCCGGTAACAAGCCTCTCAGGAGTTTGAATATTAGTATCATAGTCTGATACACTATCCGCTGCTCTACCGACATCCATTGCAGGACATCCAGCATAACAGCAGACGGCGTGTACCGACTACAACACAACACTAACCTCATTACCCTATTTTGCACTTTTTGCAACCTTTTGAGCTGTGTCCGATTGCCGAGGAACAATATTGATTTACAACATACTGCACAACCGTTTGTTTAAAAACATAAACAATTCCTCAACGGACTGTTGCTCACACACACAAGTCTATGCTGTTGGCAAAATAACGCGAGAGAAAAGGACGGAACGATTCATTGCATTTTATCTGTTTATTTTGTGGTAATTTGCTAACCAGCTCGTTTATGAGACGATGGTCGCTCAGGTAAGAAGGTTTGTTTATCGTTATAATATTGGCCACGAGATTTTCTACAGCGATGCTCAAATCTGGTATACGATTCGGATCCGCTTTTCTTTGAGCTTCTCTTAAAAGCTCATGTTAGATTTGTTCCGACCTACCCAATAGAGTTTTTAAGCGTTCTATTATGAGGTTCACGTTTTCTGGGTTGAAAAATAGGGCCTTAACGTTTCTAAGGGCTTCGCCTTTTAGACATTTCTGCAATCTATTCATATTCTCCAGGTCTGAGAATCTTCCTTCTTCCGTTGTATCGGTAAATGCTTTGTTGAAGTCTGGCCAGTCTCTCGGGTTGCCATGCCATATGGCAAGTCGTTGAGAGACATTCTCATCAGGTGGTTTGCGCCGACCGTATTCCCAACTCTCATAGCTGCTACTAGATCAGCCATCGTTGTAACCTCCGGTTCGGACTTGATTTTTTCTCCTTCGACGTTCCTGGCTGATCTTGCGGCAAGGGTGCCGATCTGGCTCGGTCATCGTTGCATTTGATGCAAGAAAAGGCTTCCTCTTTCGTCGGGAGTTTAGTTAATTTCACGCACACCATATGGAACTAACGATCGCACTCGTCGCATTGGACCATATTGGTATCGGCGTTGTCTGGTTTGTCACACAAGCGACACCCAACTGGCGGATTTTATCTTGTTAACATATTGTTTTCATGTTGTTAGTTAATTTTTTTGATCGATAACAAGACAAAGTGTTGCGCCAAAAAAGGGGGTGGGGTGCAACATTCAATCGGTTATTTTGTGGTAGTGTTAGTGTCAAACAGGGGGTAATGAAGGTGTGCGTGTTATTTCACCATATTGGCATGCACACATTTATATAATGCGTTTCGGATATCAAATGAGAAAACAGTGTTGTGTTCTGCGCAATCCGTCGACGCGGAAATTTCTATTCTTTATTAAATTCGAACTCTACTTCTACACTCTGCTCTCCCGGAACATTATGGGCGGCTTCTTCCTCCGGTGTTATTTCTGTTGAACGAAACAAACAAAGAAAAGGAATTAACGAATCGCTGTTTTAACGGTCATGATGTTGCTCTATCACACTGTTTACTTACCGATTCCAAGATCCTTCCAAACGATCAAACTTCTCATCCGTTTTACGGACCAGATCGTCCATGAGCTGACGCCGTCGCGGACTTGTTGATGGATGCACTTTTTCTCCTTTAAGTTTCCCATTGGGCACCATGAACTTTGGAAAAACACTTAACACTTTTCTACACGACTGTTCTGGCGCTAGTTGTTTTGAAGACTGAAAACTTCACCGCGTCGCGATTGACATTCATACGTGATGGCATTCATACAAACGCCCTTTTTTATTCTGTACATGATTGACCGACATGAAGTGCACCAACACACACACGGGTTACTGTGCAGTATGGGAATGCTACACGATCGATTCCGCTATTGCAATGTGTCAGACTGAAAGGGAAGATGTGAAAGGGCAGATGTGACTTCCCCCCTAGCACACCGGTTCATCATTAGAACGAGTGGGAAGACAAAGTGTGCAAGAGAAAGCTGACAGTACTGGACTTAAGGGGGTTGGAATGTGGGGAAACGGGGCAATGTTGCATGTCACCGTCAGTTGGGCAGTGACCGTTTTTGTTGTCCACAAAATACAGGGTCTTTTGTGCCATCTTGGCCGTTATGGACATTTCTTCTGCTTATAATTGAGTGGCGTGTGGTAAGGTAATACCGTAGTCTTGCTACCGGAATTCTTCTTTGACCTTTTACCAAGCTTCACTCTTTTTATTCTCTCTGCGTTGCTTTTGTCAGAGATTTTTTTTCTGATTTTATATTTCTTGTTGGAACAAGTTACCCAAGCAAGTAACAAAGCAAACAATTGCGTCGAAACAAAAATGCTTTTCATAGACAAATTTTCGAGGAAACCTCGGTGAGATTCCTCTCTGGAGCCACCAATGTTAACGCACTTCTAACCAAGTAGGTCCCGCGAAGGAAGACCTCCTAGCTTGGTTATCGGTGTGTAACGGGAAGTTATGTGTCTGCCGGCTAATTGTCAAAGTCACTGGACTCTAATACTTTCCAGCTAGTTGCCTCTGCATGTGGTGGAGGCCTATGCTTTGAAAAGGGAGACTGGGTGCTTCGAGCTTTCGGATATGGCAAAGAGTGAGATAAAAACCAACGAGGTTACTCTAGTTGGAGATTGATTTAACCGGCCTGCTACAAGAGCCGCAAACTCAGAAACCGTATAAGTTAACGTAAAAATCTTTGCGGCTCGTGTAGCCGCGTTTTGCGGTACCAATTCTGTCGCCAGTCAATGCAAGCGCAAAGTTCCTGACAGTCTATGCACGCGTCATTCTCTGCTGTTTTTGTTTTTGATATTTCAGTTAACTCAAAAAGCTTCCATCAAAGCAAACAAGATCTTATTTCAATTCACAAAAAAACTAAAAGTGAAGAGAGTGAAGTGTGGCTAACTACCCTATCGCGGGTCATCGAGTTGAGTACCCAAAACTTGCAACAATGCAACAGGCAACGCAACAGACGTATTGTGCATAGGTAGTGGATGCGTCCAATTTTTGCCGGAGGCAAGAAGATGGCAACCGTTTGCTGGACAATATTCTAGCAGAGCACGCAAATGAAACTATAATCAACTTTCTTCGCATGAAGAAGGAAGATTTTGATGTTCTCAAGTTACATAAAAAGTGGTAGGATGAAATATTTTAATCTTTATCATTAAACTTTTTGAAACTTTTGGATAAAATCTGTTGGTGGGCCGGACTTTGCCGACCCCGGATCTATAGTGAATTTATAATTGATATTCTAGCTATAGCATGTTAGTAGCGTTGATGCGGTTTTCAACAAGAATGAAGATTTGTTTAAAAAGCTTCTTCACTTCGTCGCTTACCGTAACATTTTCCGAGAAGCTGTAGCCCTTCGATATGATCTTCAACTGTTCGTACATATATTTTTTTTCGTAACTCTTTTTGCAGGTGGCGTAAGGATGTCTGCCAAACAACATCATGTAGAGAACTACTCCCGATGTCCATAAGTCGCACGATTGCGGAGCGTACGGTCTACAAATGACGAACTCCGGGCTGGCGAATGCGAAACTGTTGGCTGAGCTTGAATAAATGAGTGTACTACACGAGGGTTCCGTTCTACCTGACGGTCAAAGCTCAACTAAAGTTCGTTTTATTCAAATGCTCATGCTGTCAAACGAAGTAGTCAAATATAGTTTATATACACTTTGATTGTCAGCAGCGCTGACAATTGGACGTCGATGCAAGCTCTAACACCCTTGGGCGTCGATGCAATATCCAACACTCCTCCTCATCGACGACTACATCCTTCAACTACTCAAGATTGAGCAACTTGCAAAATACATCGTGATTTTGCGGTCCCAATGGTTTCGTCGTACTCCAGGGTGATCTCGCTCCGTTTAAGCTGACAAAATAGCTCCTCCTGTCGTTTTACTGCAAAACAGGTGGTTGACGCATTTACATTTCTTCTTGCAGTGTTCCATTTAAGTACGCCGTTTTCACATCCAGAAGGCGAACCGCCAATTTTATGTCTACCAGCAACAGTGAGGAATGTTCTGGGCGTTGAGGTTACTGGAGCATACACATCACAATAGTCAATCCCGAAACGTTGTTGTTGTGCCACTACACGGGCCTTGCCTTTTACGATTTCATCTTGTTCGTTTCTTTTCATTCCGAACACCCATCTGGATCCAACAGATTCACGTCTCTTAGGAATTGGCCCCAGTTCCAATGTCCCAATCTTATGATGCGATTGCATTTCGGAAGTCATGGCTTCACGCCATTCTTCCTTTTCCATAGCCTTTCCAATATCAGGTGGCTCCTCGCGTGCGCACGACGCTACACCTGCTGCATACCCGAGAACAAAGTCTTCTAAGTTCGAAGGCGATCTTATTTCTCTTTTTCTTTCTGAACGTGGGTTTTCTTCCATTATTCTCGTTTCAGAGTCCAGAATTTCCTTCTCCTGTTTGGCTTCTTTCGAAATTCTGCAGTCAATGGAACCTCTACACAACTTTTACGGGTAGATTTCCCCAGAAGGCAGCACTCACACACTAGTTTCATGCCACAATCGGCGATCTTTATCCCAGTGCTTAGCTGTTCTTTATTGATCCTTTCAATTGCTGCCCAATCGCGGTGTCCCAATCGTCGATGCCACAGATGCTGACAATTAGTGTGATGTTGATCACTGGATGCTCTCGCTGATGCCTCAGCCAATCGTAGATAATACTGACCAATTGCCACGATGGTTCCATTCGCATCGGTAATCTTGCACCCTTCGCGATCGAAAAGGACACTCATATTTTTCTTCGCCAAACGGTCCACTGAGATTAGGTTGACTTCTAAGCCGGGCACATATTTTAGGTCAGTGAAAGTAATGTGCCGGTCTTCTTTGTTACCATCAATTACGGTAATAAAAGCCTTTCCTTCACCTAGAACTCTTGTCTTTTCACCATTTGCGAGTGTTATAAGGCCACCATCAAATTCATTTAATTCTATGAAAAGCTCTTTGTCATTGCACATGTGATTGCTGGCACCACTGTCGATGATCCAAACGTTGCTGTACCCGCCGTTGACAACAAAAGCTGTTTCAGGAATATCGCTCAGTACGGTCTTTGCCTTGCCATTGCTTTTACTTTGTCTTTGTTTCGTTTTGCAATTTGCCATAAGGTGACCCTGCTTCTTGCAAAAATAACAGAGACGAGGATGACGGTGTCGGTTATTTTCCGCTGAAACATGTGCCTTTTCACCCCGATGGTTTGAAAAACATTGTCGTTCAATCCGGCGCAGGCTTTTATCCGCTATTTTTGACCGCACCAATTCCGCAGAAATGGCCTCGTCCGATAGACAATCGAGTGCTGTCACGAGCGTATCGTATGACGCGGGAAGACTTCTAAGAATCATACATATTTGTATGTCTGCGTCAAGAGTCATTCCGGCTGCGATCAAACGATCGAACAATTCGTCAATTTTGAACAAATGCTGTTCAACGTTTTCATGTTCTTCTAGGTTCAATGCGCAAAGTTTCTTTAGCAATGAAACTTTTACCGATCGCGTGTTCTTCTCATGATGTCTCTTGAGAGCATTGAAGACGTCATGGGCTGTTACTTGATCTCTTACTAAGGGGAGCTGGCTGTCTTCCAGGCATAGGATAATATTCGCCTTAGCGTGTCTGTTGCTGGACTTCCAAGCACCATTCTTTTCATCCGCAGCTGTCGGTTCCTTTTCCACAACCTCCCAAAGGTCTTCACGCTGCAACAAATTTTCTATCCGCACTTTCCAAGTGTTCCAGTTCGTCCCTTTGAGTTTCTGGAAAAAGATCTTGTTGTCCACCATTTTGTTATTTGTTCACCAAGGCGTAACTGCTTTGCCTTTATTCGGAAGCGCAACCGAATTTTCTTCGTTTACTTGTTTTCTTTACACACGTACACGACTCTAACTGGTCACAAGACTGTATAGTAAAAAACACACGTTAGCCTCTATCTGCGCCCATAGCCTGTTGGCTGAGCTTGAATAAATGAGTGTACTACACACGAGGGTTCCGTTCTACCTGACGGTCAAAGCTCAACTAAAGTTCGTTTTATTCAAATAATCATGCTGTCAATCGAAGTAGTCAAATATAGTTTATATACACATTGATTGTCAGCAGCGCTGACAATTGGACGTCGATGCAAAATCCAACAGAAACTCCCACAGAAGGTTTCCGACAGCCGCAGCTCATCCTCATCATCTACCTTCGACAAGCAGCAAGTAAATCCAAAATCTATCAACTTTACGGTATCGTTCGCATCCAACACGATGTTCTCAGGCTTTATATCACGATGAGCGATACCGCATTAATGCAAATACTCGATAGCACCAACGAGCTGACTGAAGTAGGCTTGTGCTTTCCTTTCCGGAACGCACTTCTCTTTCTTTATCTGTCATATTATTACTCTTTCGGATACCACTTGTTTAACACGTCTTGACCAGCCGGCTTTCTGTATGCGAGTGTGTCACTTCTGACCACGCCGTTTTTATTTCCTGTCTCCTATCACTATGACTAGTAGCATCTGTCACTATATGATAAGTAACGTCTGTCTTGGCGCGACCCAGGTGTATATCTGACTAGTATCTTGCTCGTTTAAAGGCAGGCGTGAAATAGTATCTGCATTGGCATTATCGGCGGCCTTTCTGAACCGAATTTTGTAGTCAAACCCTTGTAAGTAGGGGAAGGTGGGGCAAGACGCGCCGGTGGGGCAAGATGCCCCGGCCTGTTTTACGCTGAATTAAGCCATTTTAAAATAATTTAAGTAAAAGAATATGTTCATCAAAGTATCTACTACAGCCTATGTAAATTTCATTGCACGAAATAACCATTTCAAAAAGAAAACGAGAAAAAACCAAATTGACTCTAAATGATCTAATATTTTGTCACTTTTATGTAAGGTAAGGCATGCTTTGATATTATATTTTTTAAACACCGAGGCCTTCTTTTACTACCTGATAATGGTATTTAACGAATACCGAAGAGAAACTGTTTTAAAATTCTCAAAATTTTGAATAAATTACATAAAACGGACGATCCTCAGAGTGGGGCAAGATGCGCCGGCCTAGGTGGGGCAAGACGCCCTAGCATTCCAAATGTAAACAATGGGGCAGGACGCACCATTAAAACAAGAGCAAGTCGCACGGTGCCTCCATTATCAACGCATTGTTGATTTAAATAAGTCTTATATTAAACATGCCATGTGAGTTTCATAAGAAACGAATAGTTTTTAGTTCTTCATATGAAATTTGTGTTAGTTTTTTATGATGGTCAACTGTGTTTTCAAACCACAGATCATCTGGATTACAAAACGTCAAATTTTGACTCTGTCAGAAGTGCTACCTGCAAGGTTGATGTAATTGTAAAGGTTGTACTAAGGCGGTTTGTATAAAAGGCCAAAAACAGATTCGTGAAAATATTTAATAATTGTTCGGAATTCTTTTGAATGGGTGCACCACAAAATTCAATCCAATGTGGGTTACATGGGCTCAGTATCGGACTGTTTACTAGTGCCTCTACATAGACTAACCTTTCAACAAGCAACCTTGGTCCATCTCCTGTCTGTTTTATGCCATCTTGCCCCATGTTTACGTAGTGGCGCGTCCTGCCCCACCGGCTGGGCCATCTTGCCCCACTATTGTCAACGGAGCAAAAATTGAAAGGCCCTTGCAAAATCTTATTTAATATGAAATTGATTAGTTTGATATAGTGATTGATATTTTTCATACATAAACAAGATGTTTATTTATCTAACTATGAAAATTAGAGACTTTTTAATGAAAGGAATGGAAGAAAATAATGTTTTTCGCTTAAGGGGCGCGTCCTGCCCCACCTTACCTTACGTAGCGAAGTATTGCATTCGTAGGCCTGACATTACTGGTATGCCGTTATGCTCTATGTATTTTGGTAATTACCTGATTATCTGTCACGAGCGTAAACTGCCTTCCGTATAAGTATTGGAAAAATTTCTTTACCGTGAAGATGATCGCACATGCCTCCTTGTCAACATGCATGTACTTTTGTTGAACTTTGTTCAGCGTCTGAGACGCAAACTGGAGAGGCCTTTCTGTACCGTCCGGATATTCGTGGCTCAAAACGGCACCAACTCCATATGGAGAAGCATCTGTAGCTAACAAGAGAGGAAGTTCTGGTGAATAATGTACCAAGCATCCGTTAAATTGGATTTTTTTTTTTTTTGGAACGCTCTATCTTGTTCCTTCTTCCATTTGAATGATACCCTACCAGCAATAGCTTCGGGTGGAGATAGGGAATTCAATGGGCAAGAGCGAGATGGTGATATTCTTGTTTCTTTTACACCAACGCAGAAATTCCCCCGTCCCGCCACTGCCAGAAATCTCTCCTTACCGCGCCCATCTGTTGCCGCGGCAGCCGATCCGAACTGAAAAATCGAGGTTTGTGCATCAAAGTGCGCATGCGCAATGCAATACGGTACGAAATGCCCTGCGCGATCGGGTCTTCGAAGACCCAGCGCGAGCAATCGTAGACCAGTCGAATACCCAGCGCGGTCGAATACGGACGTACGGGTACCCGTACGGGTATACCCAGCGCGGTCGAATACGTACGTACGGGTACCCGTACGAGTATACCCAGCGCGAGCGGTCATTCATGCATACGTACGCAGCGCAAGCGATCGCTAAATGAAGAGCAAAAACCGAAACGCGCTGGCAATATGAATTCGCTCCGCGAGAGGTTTAAATGGCTAGAGCGGGTTGAGCTCGAACGATGCATTCCCATACAGTCCATACAAACGACTACGCAGTAGATATATATTGGGCCTTTAGCACACCGTTCTCAACAAAGAGCGACGGTCTTGGGGTAGGTGCGCAGAGGCCGGAGTGGAAACAACGCGGTTCAATTCCGCGTAACAGCTCGAGACATGAGAATGTGTAGAAGGAAGAGAAGAGAAAAAGAGCGAGGGCCCCGAAAGGGGCCACCATTTTTCGTTTTTGCCGCGGCAACTTCGGTTTTGCTTCGGAAATTTCCAACCAAATCTTTCTGAATATTCGTGTCCCGATTTGGCCACAATTTGGCTGGCTTTACTTCGTGCAGTGTTTCGGGGGTACGTCCTTCTTAAGCAGGTTGTTGAGAGGGTAGAGAATGGTACACTGCTCACTGTCCAGGTTATCTTATTTGAAGTACAGGCTTTCCTGGGAAAGACGGGTAATTGTACCTGAAATCGGATTCATCTGAAGTCCCTTGATTGTTATTGAATCTCCACAATAAAACAAATGCCCATTAAATGTCAACGAAGTTTCATTCCCGTTCACCATTACCAACGGTTCACCAGTGTTGCGTTTCGGTGATGGTTCGCTTCTAGAAATCTCCATCAGGTCCTGCTCAATCTGTTCCAGCTCGAGAAGGTACACCAGTTGCGGAGTTGACTCTTTCTTCGATTCTGATTTGTTCTCCTCCTCCTTTGTAGCATGTTAGTAGCGTTGATGCGGTTTTCAACAAGAATGAAGATTTGTTTAAAAAGCTTCTTCACTTCGTCGCTTACCGTAACATTTTCCGAGAAGCTGTAGCCCTTCGATATGATCTTCAACTGTTCGTACATATATTTTTTACGTAGCTCTTTTTGCAGGTGGCGTACGGATGTCTGCCAAACAACATCATGTAGAGAACTACTCCCGATGTCCATAAGTCGCACGATTGCGGAGCGTACGGTCTACAAATGACGAACTCCGGGCTTGCGAATGCGAAACTCCCACAGAAGGTTTCCGACAGCCGCAGCTCATCCTCATCATCTACCTTCGACAAGCAGCAAGTAAATCCAAAATCTATCAACTTTACGGTATCGTTCGCATCCAACACGATGTTCTCAGGCTTTATGTCACCTGAAAACCGGCTCAACGGGGACAATATCGGTGATGTCTCCCCTAACACATGATTTTGCTGAAAAAGCATCGGATTTTCTCGCTCTCGATGGTATGTTGTTGGGCTTCGCATAACGTTTCCAAAACTGTTTTGTTTTGCGAGATTGGTTTGATGCAGCCTGAGCTACGCTTGATTTTGTGTTTTTTACGGTACTGAAAACCGGCTCAACGGGGACAATATCGGTGATGTCTCCCCTAACACATGATTTTGCTGAAAAAGCATCGGATTTTCTCGCTCTCGATGGTATGTTGTTGGGCTCCGCATAACGTTTCCAAAACTGTTTTGTTTTGCGAGATTGGTTTGATGCAGCCTGAGCTACGCTTGATTTTGCGTTCCATATTATGCTTTGCTGGGTTTATGAGATGTAGTTTATCATGCACGAAGTGTGGGTGAAACGTGGATTCAAACTACAAAATAAGTAAAGAGTGCCAGCGAAATTGAAATTAAAGAGTGCGAGCAGCAAAAATGGGGAAAATGTAGCCAAAACTCAAATAACTTGAACATGAGTGTTATGGTTTTAATAGTTTTTTATTTGCATGCATTTATTATAATTGAATGAGCTATATCTACATTTGCATGCATTAATTTATTATATTGCATGCATTACTTAAAACTGAACAAGGTTTTCCATTTTTATAGTTAAAAGAATTATTCATGACGACGACGAATTATCCGGTTTTCTTCCTTTAGGACGGCTGTTGCGTTGATCAACATGGCCAAAAAGGGATGCATCGTCCAGCGCCGTCGACTCCGCAATCGGCAAGTCGTCGAAATCATCGGTGCTGCATCTGGCCTGGTCTTCGTCCACTGCTTCCGTTTTCGGTAGCACAGCCAGCATGTACCGATCCAGCTCCTCCCTCTCCGCTTGCATCTGTAAAGATAAAAATTTGTCAATATAGGCCAGTTGATCAATGATGTACTTCAGCTGAGCGTCCTTATGTTTCTGTTCTATTGCTGTCTTGCGGGCTGTAGATAGTCGGTGGAATTTGTTTCGTGCAATCCGGCGACACTTTGCTGCGGTGAATGGTGGTTTATGTTGGCCGTACTTCATGACAAAGAAGTCGCTCGTGACGAGTGGCACGATGTGAGGCTTTCCATTTGCCTTGTCAATGGTTTTCTCCTCCTTGCTAAGCCGGTGGTGTTCCGCCCGCGATGCTTCAATAATGTATGGAAGTTTTGCGGCAGGGTCAGCGTACTTCCACAGCTGTTTCCGGTCGGCGCAAGACATATTTGAATGAATATCTTGTTTGGAGTAAATGATGTAGGGAGTAATGGTGCGGTTTGCTTTCTTTTGTGATAAATGTTGGGTTTCTGCTGCTGGGTTATGGAAGCTAAAAGTGAACAAAACAAAACAAATTTTTTAATCAATTAAAAACAAGTAACCTTTCGGTCGATTCTTTAAACTTACGAATATTGTTTCATCTGTTCATTATAGTCTACTTTCGCCCAGGTTGCGAGCTGTTTGTAGACTGCTTTGCTCTCTGCGGAAAGCAGCTTGTACTTTTTGCCCGCTTTCCGAAGCAGCTCGGCCTGAAAACGAGAAGAGAATTGAAAAAAATGTTGCAACCATAATCCTTTAGCGACCACATGCACCGCAGCACTTACCCAAGTTAGTTCCGGATGCTGCGATTTTAGCATCCGGAGGTTTGCTTTTATGAAAAGGTTGTATTCATTTGGTGGATGTTTCGGCTTCTCTGCCAAACACGCCTGAATCCCTTTCTTCTGCACAATGCAGAGCATTTCGTCCAGGGTCCGATGCTTATCAATTTTGTGTAGCAACAATTTTGTCGCCACCTCCGCTTCTTCGGCCGTGTGGTTGCCGACAGCGACGCAAGACCAATTTATTTTCTTAAGCCGGACGTCGGCTTTTTTGTCGTCATATATTTTTTACGTAGCTCTTTTTGCAGGTGGCGTAAGGATGTCTGCCAAACAACATCATGTACAGTACTACTCCCGATGTCCATGTAGGGAGTAATGGTGCGGTTTGCTTTCTTTTGTGATAAATGTTGGGTTTCTGCTGCTGGGTTATGGAAGCTAAAAGTGAACAAAACAAAACAAATTTTTTAATCAATTAAAAACAAGTAACCTTTCGGTCGATTCTTTAAACTTACGAATATTGTTTCATCTGTTCATTATAGTCTACTTTCGCCCAGGTTGCGAGCTGTTTGTAGACTGCTTTGCTCTCTGCGGAAAGCAGCTTGTACTTTTTGCCCGCTTTCCGAAGCAGCTCGGCCTGAAAACGAGAAGAGAATTGAAAAAAATGTTGCAACCATAATCCTTTAGCGACCACATGCACCGCAGCACTTACCCAAGTTAGTTCCGGATGCTACGATTTTAGCATCCGGAGGTTTGCTTTTATGAAAAGGTTGTATTCATTTGGTGGATGTTTCGGCTTCTCTGCCAAACACGCCTGAATCCCTTTCTTCTGCACAATGCAGAGCATTTCGTCCAGGGTCCGATGCTTATCAATTTTGTGTAGCAACAATTTTGTCGCCACCTCCGCTTCTTCGGCCGTGTGGTTGCCGACAGCGACGCAAGACCAATTTATTTTCTTAAGCCGGACGTCGGCTTTTTTGTCGTCATATATTTTTTACGTAGCTCTTTTTGCAGGTGGCGTAAGGATGTCTGCCAAACAACATCATGTACAGTACTACTCCCGATGTCCATGTAGGGAGTAATGGTGCGGTTTGCTTTCTTTTGTGATAAATGTTGGGTTTCTGCTGCTGGGTTATGGAAGCTAAAAGTGAACAAAACAAAACAAATTTTTTAATCAATTAAAAACAAGTAACCTTTCGGTCGATTCTTTAAACTTACGAATATTGTTTCATCTGTTCATTGTAGTCTACTTTCGCCCAGGTTGCGAGCTGTTTGTAGACTGCTTTGCTCTCTGCGGAAAGCAGCTTGTACTTTTTGCCCGCTTTCCGAAGCAGCTCGGCCTGAAAACGAGAAGAGAATTGAAAAAAATGTTGCAACCATAATCCTTTAGCGACCACATGCACCGCAGCACTTACCCAAGTTAGTTCCGGATGCTGCGATTTTAGCATCCGGAGGTTTGCTTTTATGAAAAGGTTGTATTCATTTGGTGGATGTTTCGGCTTCTCTGCCAAACACGCCTGAATCCCTTTCTTCTGCACAATGCAGAGCATTTCGTCCAGGGTCCGATGCTTATCAATTTTGTGTAGCAACAACTTTGTCGCCACCTCCGCTTCTTCGGCCGTGTGGTTGCCGACAGCGACGCAAGACCAATTTATTTTCTTAAGCCGGACGTCGGCTTTTTTGTCGTCCTCCGCCGGCAAAATGGCTCGAAGCTGGAGGACCAAATCAGCGTACTCGGCTTCCGTCCACTGTTCTGCAGCAACGTTTCCAAAAACCGCACCTTGTTCGATCTCCGCCGATCCGAACAAATCCTCACATGCGTTAATCAAACTCGAGGCCATTTTCTGCACCAAACTTTTTATTTTCTCTGGAGTAAAATAGGTTGCGTCTACTTTTTTCGTCCGTAGGCAGGCGTCTGTAAAATGACGTCGGTTTTTTTTGGCAGGTACATTGAGTCGATTCTCTGTCTTGCTTCTGCTGGACAACTGAAATGTCAGTTGAACGAAAAGGAATTTATTATTTTTCAATAGCTCACAAACAAAATCAAGAAAATGTTGTTTCTTTCAACGTAACTGTTCCGATATTGTTGCGACCATGTGGAAGAATCATCATAAAATTAATTATAACGACTAGAGTGAGCAACTTATTTCAAAACAAGAATAATAATTAATTCGTTCATTGGTTTTCGTTATTCTCGTTGGAGAACTGAACCCACACTTTGTAAACACGACAATTGTCTTCAATTTCATACGAAAAATTATTTGTTTCTGCTGTAACAGACTTTTTTTTAATTCACATCTGCGCATATATATTAAAAATGAATCTTTTGGTCTCCAAATTACCTTTCCAAAAATATTTAATAATGCGAGATCGGGTTCTTACAACCAGACTTATTTCCGGTTTTGTAGTTTTTTCCGATATCAGCAGTTTTGACCAGTACCATGGTGCACCTACGATGAACCGCAATCGTAAAAATATGTTCTTTCAACATTCATCTTTCTCCTGCTTTCTTCGAAGTAAGTCTAAAGATAACGAAATAATAATTTTTTACTTAATAAAAAACAAAGTTCTGTTTCTAGCAAAACAATGAATAAAATAATTTCATTTCTTGTTGTTTTGCTAGAAACAGAATCATCGCAGACCTACTTGAAGAACTGAACCCGTGTTTTGTAAACATGGTTTCATTGAAACCACCTTCATACGTTGATGCAATAATGGTTCGTTTCTGCTACAAAAGACTTTTTTTAATCTGCATCTGACCATATCGAAATGAAATAAGTTTTCTTGGTCCGCAATTTACCATTCCAAAAATATATAATAATGCGAGATCGGTTGCAAACAACACAACTTATGCCCGGATTTGCTTATTTGACAATATACAGCTCACCGGAATCACCTTCGGTAAAGTTTACCCGTAGAAATGTGTTCTTTAATTATACATCTTCATCCTATTTGCTTGTCGTCAGTTGCTCGGACTTGAAATAATTATGTTTTAATTTTTCAAAAACAAAGTACTGTTTCAAGCATAAAAACAAGAAATAAGATTATTTTTTTTATTGCTCTACGACCACCTACTTGAAGAACTAAAATGTAGGAACCGCATTTTGTAAACATGCTGACATAGAAGACAATTAAATTTGTATTTGTTTCTGCGCTAAAAGACTTTTTTTAATCAGCACCTGACCAAATCGAAATTAATTAAATCTTATTCGTCTCCAATTGACCTTTCCAAAACTATATCATAATGTGGGATCGGTTGCGAAAAACTCGACTTATTCCCGGTTTTGTTTGTTTGACGATGTAAGCGGCTTTGACCGGGAAGACCTTCAATGAAGTGTCAACGTCAGTTGATTCAACTGCGATAGTTTATCTTTCAATAATTCAAAAATGAAAGTGTTTTTCTAGCAGAGAATACAAGAATTAAAATTCTTCTTATTTTTGTACACATGATGACATTGAAGTCACCTTGATACGTTAATGGAGCAATTGTCTGTTTCTGCTCCAAAACACTTTTTTTTATTTACATCTGCACATATCGAAATAAAACAAATAAACTTGGTCCTAAATTTACCTCTCCAAAAATATATCACAATGCGAGATCGGTTGCGAGAAACTCGACTTATTCCCGGTTTTGTTTATTTGACGATATAAGCGGCTTTGACCGGGATGACCTTCAATGAAGTGTATCGGTAGAAATGTTTTCTTTCAGCTTTCATGTTCGTTCGCAACACGACGAACGCGACAACCCGAAATAACTATGTTCTCAAAAAATTTCCGTTCAATCCGAATTTATTATTTTCCCCAAAAAGAAAGCACACGCCTTGTCAATGCGACACATCCGATCCATGATTGTCAAATAAAGTTAGAACACACCTCTTCCTCCTAACTCGTTGGGGATTTGTAGGTTTGTCAATAGCTCAAGCTGGTGCATGCTGATTGGATATATTGATGTTTTTCAAGAATAATTAGGTTATTGAGTTCGATCGCGCATTTATAGAACCGGTAAACAACTTTTGTAAAGTAGGTCAGCCTCATTACCAACACTTATTCAACCACCTGTAAACTAGCCCTTAGAAACCGTATAAATAAATCGATACCGAATAGACCACAGAACTATTCGGTGGACACTGATCGGACGAGGTCGTAATGCCCGTCGTGCATCCAGTAAGCTAAAAACTTCTGAGTTTTCATCTGAGTTCAAGTTTTACACGATGACAAACCCTCCGCTTCGATAAGTCCGCGACCGCGAGTGGTTTCACGCAGTATGCGTTGATACAAGGTCACCACGAGTTATGGATACCGATAAAAGATATACACCACAACATAATTTTTATTTTTCTGGTGACAGACATTTCACACTTGAAAAATTGGTTTTCTTATAATTATGTTTGGTATAAATTGATAAGACCAATTTTGTGTCATCTAATATATAAAAGTCACCGTTGTCTGTATATAAATATATATGTATGTGCTCGCATCACGCCAAATCTACCGGGTTGATTTACACCAAACTTGGCTGGAAGGTAGCTGTTGCAAAAGCAACCGCTTCGTCCCTGTGGTGTAAGTGGTGGTAAATAAAACTTATGATTTTTAGTAAACTGCCGTACTGGCGGCGTTTTAAAACTTTCACTGTTTATTTCCAGTCTATTTTACAGGGAAAAGGGTTTCCTGCGCGAGTGCGCTCCTTTTATACCGGCCGACGCCCCCCACCACCTGACTTTGCCCGAAGTTGGCCGCTAGCCCGAAGATTATCGGAATTTGGCAGCTCGTGGGACGGAGCGTTACAAACGTTACGCGTTTGTAACATTGCCCCCCGAGTAATTATGCCGACTTGGCCATATTTACTTCTCCTCCGTCCCACTTGCTGCACCTGTACATGCTTTGCTCCGTCCGTGATACTCTCTTTCCCATCTCCTTTCCTTTTAAGTCGCAGTGCCATAGAGCCGTCATCGAAGACGGTCGAAGGTTTCCTTCTGCTGGCGCCCTCTAATGTCACGGTCAGGAGGCTTATTAGTAATCGTGTCACATGGTTACATACCAACTGGCATGCCGAGGCAATGAGATAACAGCTCTGAATTGTGTGGTGCAGAATTAGCGAAATCCCTTCTGTCGATAGCCCATACACTAGCCAAATGCATAGAGTCAGCAACCACTGGAACCATGGCCCGCTGGGGATCCATCTATGCAGGTTGTATGCTTGATCGACAGTGCTGAGGAAGAGTTGGAAAATTAGGCTCATTATGTAGGTGCATGCGATGCGGTTCTTTTGAAAGTATGACTGTACGTTACCATCGACAGATGGGATACCGATCTGAAAGCGGTTACTTGTCACCTTTACTTTCTTTTTCAACATTCCCAGCTGCTGCGAGAGTTGTGCTCTTCTGGTGCTAGATGTGACGTGCTGCCCGGCATTATCAACATCGCTGCAGAAACGATTGTCGTGATGTGCGGCTGTTAAATTTTCGGTCGAAGTATCCGAGCGTAGACCTGGGCCGTAAATAATCCATCCCAGCCTAGTTCTCGTTGCAATCGGTTGGTTGGCTTTTCCCTCTAAAGTCAACAACGATTGACCCAATATACAGTTGTCCACTCCGATCAGCACCCGGGGTTTAACTGCAGCGTAGGATTCGGCCTTCGCTCCCGTGATGTGTTTGTATCGCTTGGACATTGATACCGTGTCCAGCGACTGCTCTGGTAGCGCGAGTTTCTCCAGCGTGTGTACCTTCGATAGTTTATGGCGCTTGCTACCGTCAAAGGCGCCGGAAAGTGTAAGGGCCAACCGGACTGATCCGGCCTCCTCGCGTTTCTGGTTACCGGTCCAGCTAATACGCAGCGGCTGCGGAACTCCACTTAACCCCAGCTCTTCGACCAGGTCGTGTTCAATGAAGGTCGATGAGGATCCGTCGTCCAACAATGCATACGTCTTTATCGCCTTTCCTTTGCCGTGCAGGACGATCGGAACGTATCGTAGTAGAACTTCGTCCGCAGCGTTCACATGGACATTGCACTCTGCCATCGTCACCGCCGTTGTCAAAGCAGGCCGGTTACCGCCTTTCTCGTTGTGCAGCAGAGTGTGGTGTTTCTGCGTGCAACCGTTTTGTCCACATACGCTGGTCATACGGCACGTGTTTCGATGCCACTTCAGGCACTGGGAGCACGCCTTCCGCTGGCTCACGATGGCCCACCGCGCCTTCACATTAAGTGATAAGAACGTCGCGCACTCTGTAAGGACACTACACTGGCCGTCACATGCTACGCACACTTTGCCGCTGCTACGTGTTGTATCGTCCTGCACCTCCGTTGCATGCACGTTCACAAACGCGTTTGTCCGTCGCGTCGGGTGTTGTTCTGGGCGGGATCGTTCGGATCGCATCGTGTTTGGAGCCGATGGTGTGTACGTAACAGGCAAGGCTCCTATGCCGTCCGCAAGCTCCCCGATCCAGTGACCGAAATCTCGGAGTGTCGTGTTGTGAGAGTTTCGGGTGTGCCATGCCCATTGATAAAATGCGGAAGGCGGCAACTTCCCGACAAGCTCCTGCAGCAGTGCAATGTTGCACATGTAGTCGAGCAGACCGCTTGCCTCGATGGTAGCACACATGTTCCTCACTACCACGCCGAAGTTTGCCAGAAGATCGGGGCGGTTTTCCCTTGGCGTGGGCATGTTGCGTATTTTGGTGATCATCGATTCGATGATCACCGCCGGCCGTCCGAATTGAGACCGCAGGGTCGCCATCGCGAGTTTCAGGCCAGCCGGAAACAGGATTAAGTGTTGCACAGCTTCGCGAGCTCTGCCTTTGAGCGCCTTTTGCAGGCGCAACAGATTTTCCTCATCGGAATAGCCGCAAATGGCCGTTGAGCTATCGTAGCTTGCGATAAATATCGGCCATTCTTCGGCGGCACCGGAAAAACTAGGTAGTTCTCTGCTGGCTACTTTGCGCGCGGTGAGTTGGCTTTGTTCCAGCACGGTCGTGGTGAAATTCACCTTCGGTGTTGCGGAAGTGTCACTAGGTGTGTTGTGTGTGCGGTGCTCACCTCCAAGCACACCGTATCCCCTAAACAACCGTTCTCGTTCCGTCGCGAACTTATCCTCCAGCTCATGTTTTTTATGCAGGAATTCTAAGTCCCGCCTAAAAGCGTCCTGCAGTGTAGGTGGACTCGAGTATGACGGCAGGGGAGTGGTGTGGGTGAACGGTACGCGCTCTCTCGTCTGCTGTGCGATGCTGCTGCTCGATGCATCAGCGTCGTAAAGCCCGGTCATCGCCCCGAGTTGCGCCGTCCGTTTCGGCCAGTCCTCCGCTTTTTCGATCTCGGTTTGTGGACCTTGACCGTTTTCGCTGCGTTTAGGATGCAGCATCCTTTTTTGAAGTTCGAGCTCACGCTTTGCTAGCTCAATGCTTTTGCGCTCGAGTTCGAGCTCCCTCCTCTCCAGCGCGATGATTTGCCGTTCCAAGTAGATTGGCGCAGGCGCGATTCCAGCTGGTTCGACGGTGGTCGAGTCGTCTTCGGTGGACAGGTTTACCTCCGTCGAATTAACCCGCTGAGCATCATACGTCCTAAACGCCCCATTATCGTCGTCCGCACCGGTTGCACTCAAGGCGTCGTTGTGATCTTCGATCAGTCCCGCTAATGCTTCGGTTGTTGACATCTTTGACGAAACGGAGTGGTATCGGCTCGTGCTGCTTGATTCGGTGAAACTTGTTGAAAGTTTTAAAAAATGTTGCAAAAGCAACCGCTTCGTCCCTGTGGTGTAAGTGGTGGTAAATAAAACTTATGATTTTTAGTAAACTGCCGTACTGGCGGCGTTTTAAAACTTTCACTGTTTATTTCCAGTCTATTTTACAGGGAAAAGGGTTTCCTGCGCGAGTGCGCTCCTTTTATACCGGCCGACGCCCCCCACCACCTGACTTTGCCCGAAGTTGGCCGCTAGCCCGAAGATTATCGGAATTTGGCAGCTCGTGGGACGGAGCGTTACAAACGTTACGCGTTTGTAACAGTAGCTAATTTTCCAAGGTTGAGTTATTTGAACTTCGTTTGTTAATATCCTTATACCTCCCTTTCCCTCCCGAACACCTACCCTCTAAAATTAATGAAAAACAATTATAGTTCAACAACTCTTGAACGAATTTTCACAAAAATCAGTACATATACTGCTTACGCAGGGATATAGCATTGATTAAAATTTCATTTTTCTAGGGGAAGGGAAAAGGGAGGCTCCCATACTACCCCCTACTTTTCTTTATTTCGCAGTATTTGTGGTTTCTAAATCGAATGGCGTCACTCATAAAGTTGGCCCAGACTCCCTATACCCTCCTCCTCTTCAGTTAAAAAAAAAATAGCAATGCTCAAAACGAAAAACGTTAATTCTTATCACACGTATGCAGCGCAAAATCTACTAAGTGTATCCGTGCCAAACTTGGCTGGAGTGTAGCTAATTTTTCTTTCGAATGCCCTCCTTCCCTTTCCCCCTACGGAATACCTATGCCTTAGAAAGATGAAAAATAATAATTATTCAACAATTATGGAATGGATTTTTACAACATTTGGTACACATACTATTTTAATATGTAGCCATCCTATATAATAATTTTCCTTCCGAGGGTCGACCATGGCCCAACAAACACGCGCGCGAAAAGTAACCCTTATTCGAATGATGCGTGATTCAATGTCGCTACTAATTCAAAATCAGAAAAATGGGCCTGTTAAGCAAAACCGACCCTTCTGTGCGTTGTTGTTGGAATTTTGTGCTGTTAGTGTGTGTAAGAGTGAGATAAAGAAATAGGGAGAGGTAGAACGATAAAATGAGAGAGAAAGAGAGAGACATACAGTAAAGATAGAAGCTGACATAGTGGGAAAAAGAGAGATAAAAATGGAATGTATGACAAGGCGAGAGAGAAAAATAGACAAAGAGAGAGATAATAAGAGAGAGAGAGAGAGAGAGAGAGAGAGAGAGAGAGAGAGAGAGAGAGAGAGAGAGATAAATAGACAGAGAGTGAGATAATGAGAGAGAGCGAGACAGTGTGAATGCGATGGTAGATGTGGTTGGCAAAGTGAGAAAGAGTAGATGGGAGATGGGAGATGGAAAATGGGAGATGGGAGATGGAAGATGGGAGATGGTTGATGGGCGGTTCATGGTGGTTGGTGAAAGGTTGGTCGTGGTTGGTGGGCAGTTGTTGGTGGTTGGTGGGCGGTTCGTGGCGGTTGGTGGGCGGTTCGTGGCGGTTGGTGGGCGGTTGGAGGTGGTTGGTGGGCGGTTGGTGGTGCTTGATGGTGGTGGGTGGATGGTCATCAGTGGAGGTAGATGGGTGGTGGGAGGAGGGAGGTAGGAAATAGGCGGTGGAAGGTGAGAAGGTAGAGTTGGGTAAGTAAGGGACATAGAGTGGTGAACAAAGAAAGAGAGGTATTGGGTGATAATGAGAGGGATGGGGAGAAAACGAGAAAGAAAGAAAAAGAGAGTGAGAGTGAGAGGGGAGAGGGAGAGAGAGCGAGAATGCGAGCGGCATAGGACGATATGTCCGAGCTGTGCGAGCATGTAGCTTTACCTTCCAAACGGGTGTATAATACTCGCGCGAATGTCAGTTTTGCTGTCATTTTTTTTGTTTTGTTTCGTATCGACGCTCCTATTCGTGAGCCGATCCAAATGAAAGCGCATTCAGTGTTGATTTGAATGTTTAACTGTAACAAATTACAGAGAGGTAATGTGTTCACCGAAATCTTTTGAACAAACATTAAATATCATCACAAACAACTATTTTCCATCGGCTTGCAAGCAATATCAGTTGCGCAAATTTTTGCAAATCTATTTGTCACTCGACGACCGAAAACACATTTGCGCAGATTTTGACAGTTTATTGACTATCTGACATTTTACCGTTTGCAAAGGTTGCAGTACCCGGTTGCATGTGCTGTGTGGCACAGAAACTGGTACAATATGCTGTACCCACACAACACGAAGTCGTATAAAGTTGAATAAATTGAATCTCATATTAGTATATTTCGAATCGGAATCGCATTATGCATAGACAATGTACGAGCAATGTATATTCTTTGTTGCATATGATGCCGATTAAGAATGTAATACGATTTTCTTTATGCATACGTATATACGAACAATGTACGGCTGATGTATATCGTAAGTCGTATATGATGCCGACTTAGAAAATATACGACTAAACATATACATTTTGAACAATGTACGGTTAGCGCCTCCACTTTTGTACGTTTAGGCATTATTTTAGCATCATTTACGATTCAATCATATTGCATAGAAGTACGATTATTTCAAGTTGATATTCGATTTACATGCATATGTGTTGTGTGGGTAATTCGGTTCAAGTCCCTGTCTTCGAAAAACCTTCTACTAACCGAGCTGTTCGATAGACGCGTTTGGTTTTTTGGTTACATTTTGCGATATAACAGTGCTTTTGCATACATATCGATGGGGGCTTCAATTAAAGGGACACATCTTGCGCGTGAAGATCGGGCGCTGGTCGAACAGAGAGAGGGTCAGATTATTTCGTAATTTTTTATCCCGCAATTCGTATTTGTATTTGAACCCACTTATCGCTCGGCAATTGTCAACACAATATACCTTCTGCGGAAAGACCTAGAAACTGTAACGGGGACGGCATGGAACCAACAATGGGGCGGTAGGGGAGCCAGGGACTGCTGACGGGCCAGGTACCTGGCCTAAAAATCCTAGTATTGTGATAATATTTCATTCATTTGACGGAAGGGGTAAGGGAATACCATCCTACCCCCTGGCTCAACAACGCCAAGTGTGCGCCACGATCGGTCAACGACCCAAATGACCGACTTTACTTCATGGGAAAATAATTTTCATTCCGTTGAATACCAGTGCGGAAGCGAAGAACGAACTGAGCAGGCTGACCGTGAATTATCGAATTGTTTCTATCAAGGTCAGGGTCGCTCGGTGCACACGTTGCGTGGCTGGAATTCGGCGGAAAAAGAACCGTTAGTATGATTTGCGCGTCACCGTTACAACATTGGTGGCATTGACCTTCCAGGAGAAACCAGTTTGGTACTGTAGCATACCGGTTGTGGCGTACTGACGCAAACGCAGTGGCGTACTGCTAAAATTCGGAGAAAAATTAATCGTTGGTTAAACTAGGTCACAGCCATATCCCCTTCGTTTACTGTTTCTTTTACTTACACCAATGTTATAGATCAGGGGTCGGCACAGTTTTAACTAAAAGGGCCAGACAAGAAAAATAAGCCTGACTCTGTGGGCCATATTCACCAAACAAATATCTTAAATAAGGTGATGTAGCGAATAAAGCCATACTTATACATTTTTGCAAGCGAATCTTTAAATAAAACAATAAACAATGAAGATATTTCAGAAGCTCATAGGTTTTTATTTCTGACCTGAAATTATTCTATCAAAACGAGGGTCTAATTGCGTACATCCTGCAATTAAAACGGATTGTAAATGATCGTCGGTTAGTGATGGTCTGTACTGTGTCTACTGTCTTTACATAGTTCATTTTTGAAAAAGTGTTTTCATATACAGTGACCGGCAGGAAAAAGTGCCCACTTCGAATTTTTCGTATATTGATTAACATATTTCATATAAGATCCACTAATGAGTAAGCGAAAACAAACATATTTTGATTTTGAGAAAAATATAAAAAAAAAGTATCTAAAAAAACAGTGACAAGAAAAAGTGCCCACCCACACGACAACGGGACAACGTTAATTGTACCTGAAATCGGATTCATCTGAAGTCCCTTGATTGTTATTGAATCTCCACAATGGAACAAATGCCCATTAAATGTCAACGAAGTTTCACTCCCGTTCACCATTACCAACGGTTCACCAGTGTTGCGTTTTTTTGATGGTTCGCTTCTAGAAATTTCCATCAGGTCCTGCTCAATCTGTTCCGGCTCGATAAGGTACACCAGTTGCGGAGTTGACTCTTTCTTCGATTCTGATTTGTTCTCCTCCTCCTTTGTAGCATGTTAGTAGCGTTTGTTCTTGCGCGAGTTTTCTTTCGGGATATTTTTCGGATGACTTCAGCTGCGTATTATAATTACCCGGGTGATTTTTGGTGGAAGAGAGAGATTTTTATATTGCCACTATCTTTTATAATATTTTTCTAGCTCCTTTTAGTTCCCCTTTTGATCATTACGGGTTCGGCCCCATAAATTAATTATGGCCGTAATTGCCATAATGGCTTATCCAATGTTTTTGTTTACGTGTCAATTTCTGCCTGATCAGCGTTGATGCGGTTTTCAACAAGAATGAAGATTTGTTTAAAAAGCTTCTTCACTTCGTCTCTTACCGTAACATTTTCCGAGAAGCTGTAGCCCTTCGATATGATCTTCAACTGTTCGTACATATATTTTTTACGTAGCTCTTTTTGCAGGTGGCGTAAGGATGTCTGCCAAACAACATCATGTACATAACTACTCCCGATGTCCATGTAGGGAGTAATGGTGCGGTTTGCTTTCTTTTGTGATAAATGTTGGGTTTCTGCTGCTAGGTTATGGAAGCTAAAAGTAAACAAAACAAAACAAATTTTTTAATCAATTAAAAACAAGTAACCTTTCGGTCGATTCTTTAAACTTACGAATATTGTTTCATCTGTTCATTGTAGTCTACTTTCGCCCAGGTTGCGAGCTGTTTGTAGACTGCTTTGCTCTCTGCGGAAAGCAGCTTGTACTTTTTGCCCGCTTTCCGAAGCAGCTCGGCCTGAAAACGAGAAGAGAATTGAAAAAAATGTTGCAACCATAATCCTTTAGCGACCACATGCACCGCAGCACTTACCCAAGTTAGTTCCGGATGCTGCGATTTTAGCATCCGGAGGTTTGCTTTTATGAAAAGGTTGTATTCATTTGGTGGATGTTTCGGCTTCTCTGCCAAACACGCCTGAATCCCTTTCTTCTGCACAATGCAGAGCATTTCGTCCAGGGTCCGATGCTTATCAATTTTGTGTAGCAACAATTTTGTCGCCACCTCCGCTTCTTCGGCCGTGTGGTTGCCGACAGCGACGCAAGACCAATTTATTTTCTTAAGCCGGACGTCGGCTTTTTTGTCGTCATATATTTTTTACGTAGCTCTTTTTGCAGGTGGCGTAAGGATGTCTGCCAAACAACATCATGTAGAGAACTACTCCCGATGTCCATAAGTCGCACGATTGCGGAGCGTACGGTCTACTAATGACGAACTCCGGGCTGGCGAATGCGAAACTCCCACAGAAGGTTTCCGACAGCCGCAGCTCATCCTCATCATCTACCTTCGACAAGCAGCAAGTAAATCTAAAATCTATCAACTTTACGGTATCGTTCGCATCCAACACGATGTTCTCAGGCTTTCACCTGAATCACCTGAAAACCGGCTCAACGGGGACAATATCGGTGATGTCTCCCCTAACACATAATTTTGCTGTAAAAGCATCAGATTTTCTCGCTCTCGATGGTATGTTGTTGGGCTTCGCATAACGTTTCCAAAACTGTTTTGTTTTGCGAGATTGGTTTGATGCAGCCTGAGCATAGCTTGGTTTTGTGTTTTTTACGGTACTGAAAACCGGCTCAACGGGGACAATATCGGTGGTGTCTCCCCTAACACATGATTTTGCTGTAAAAGCATCGGATTTTCTCGTTCTCGGTGGTATGTTGTTGGGCTTCGCATAACGTTTCCAAAACTGAGCATAGCTTGGTTTTGTGTTTTTTACGGTACTGAAAACCGGGTCAACGGGGCCAACATCGGTGGTGTCTGCCCTCATCTATGATTTTGTGAAATAAGCATCTACGTATCTCGCTAAGTGGTGTATCATGTTGGGCTCCGCATAACGTTTCCAAAACTGTTTTGTTTTGCGAGATTGGTTTGATGCAGCCTGAGCTACGCTTGATTTTGCGTTCCATATTATGCTTTGCTGGGTTTATGAGATGCAGTTTATCATGCACGAAGTGTGGGTGAAACGTGGATTCAAACTACAAAATAAGTAAGGAGTGCCAGCGAAATTGAAATTAAAGAGTGCGAGCAGCAAAAATAGGGAAAATGTAGCAAAAACTCAAATAACTTGAACACGAGTGATATGGTTTTAATAGTTTTTTATTTGCATGCATTTATTATAATTGAATGAGCTATATCTACATTTGCATGCATAAATTTATTATATTGCATGCATTACTTAAAACTGAACAAGGTTTTCCATTTTTATAGTTAAAAGAATTATTCATGACGACGACGAATTATCCGGTTTTCTTCTTTTAGGACGGCTAGTGCGTTGATCAATATGGCCAAAAAGCGATGCATCGTCCAGCGCCGTCGACTCCGCAATCGGCAAGTCGTCGAAATCATCGGTGCTGCATCTGGCCTGGTCTTCGTCCGCTGCTTCCGTTTTCGGTAGCACAGCCAGCATGTACCGATCCAGCTCCTCCCTCTCCGCTTGCATCTGTAAAGATAAAAATTTGTCAATATAGGCCAGTTGATCAATGATGTACTTCAGCTGAGCGTCCTTATGTTTCTGTTCTATTGCTGTCTTGCGGGCTGTAGGTAGTCGGTGGAATTTGTTTCGTCCAATCCGGCGACATTTTGCTGCGGTGAATGGTGGTTTATGTCGGCCGGACTTCATGACAAAGAAGTCGCTCGTGACGAGTGGCACGATTTGAGGCTTTCCATTTGCCTTGTCAATGGTTTTCTCCTCCTTGCTAAGCCGGTGGTGTTCCGCCCGCGATGCTTCAATAATGTATGGAAGTTTTGCGGCAGGGTCAGCGTACTTCCACAGCTGTTTCCGGTCGGCGCAAGACATATTTGAATGAATATCTTGTTTGGAGTAAATGATGTAGGGAGTAATGGTGCGGTTTGCTTTCTTTTGTGATAAATGTTGGGTTTCTGCTGCTGGGATATGGAAGCTAAAAGTAAACAAAACAAAACAAATTTTTTAATCAATTAAAAACAAGTAACCTTTCGGTCGATTCTTTAAACTTACGAATATTGTTTCATCTGTTCATTATAGTCTACTTTCGCCCAGGTTGCGAGCTGTTTGTAGACTGCTTTGCTCTCTGCGGAAAGCAGCTTGTACTTTTTGCCCGCTTTCCAAAGCAGCTCGGCCTGAAAACGAGAAGAGAATTGAAAAAAATGTTGCAACCATAATCCTTTAGCGACCACATGCACCGCAGCTTTTGCCCAAGTTAGTTCCGGATGCTGCGATTTTAGCATCCGGAGGTTTGCTTTTATGAAAAGGTTGTATTCATTTGGTGGATGTTTTGGCTTCTCTGCCAAACACGCCTGAATCCCTTTCTTCTGCACAATGCAGAGCATTTCGTCCAGGGTCCGATGCTTATCAATTTTGTGTAGCAACAATTTTGTCGCCACCTCCGCTTCTTCGGCCGTGTGGTTGCCGACAGCGACGCAAGACCAATTTATTTTCTTAAGCCGGACGTCGGCTTTTTTGTCGTCCTCCGCCGGCAAAATGGCTCGAAGCTGGAGGACCAAATCAGCGTACTCGGCTTCCGTCCACTGTTCTGCAGCAACGTTTCCAAAAACCGCACCTTGTTCGATCTCCGCCGATCCGAACAAATCCTCACTTGCGTTAATCAAACTCGAGGCCATTTTCTGCACCAAACTTTTTATTTTCTCTGGAGTAAAATAGGTTGCGTCTACTTTTTTCGTCCGTAGGCAGGCGTCTGTAAAATGACGTCGGTTTTTTTTGGCAGGTACATTGAGTCGATTCTCTGTCTTGCTTCTGCTGGACAACTGAAATGTCAGTTGAACGAAAAGGAATTTATTATTTTTCAATAGCTCACAAACAAAATCAAGAAAATGTTGTTTCTTTCAACGTAACTGTTCCGATATTGTTGCGACCATGTGGAAGAATCATCATAAAATTAATTATAACGACTAGAGTGAGCAACTTATTTCAAAACAAGAATAATAATTAATTCGTTCATTGGTTTTCGTTATTCTCGTTGGAGAACTGAACCCACACTTTGTAAACACGACAATTGTCTTCAATTTCATACGAAAAATTATTTGTTTCTGCTGTAACAGACTTTTTTTTTATTTACATCTGCGCATATATATTAAAAATGAATCTTTTGGTCTCCAAATTACCTTTCCAAAAATATTTAATAATGCGAGATCGGGTTCTTACAACCAGACTTATTTCCGGTTTTGTAGTTTTTTCCGATATCAGCAGTTTTGACCAGTACCATGGTGCACCTACTATGAACCGCAATCGTAAAAATATGTTCTTTCAACATTCATCTTTCTCCTGCTTTCTTCGAAGTAAGTCTAAAGATAACGAAATAATAATTTTTTACTTAATAAAAAACAAAGTTCTGTTTCTAGCAAAACAATGAATAAAATAATTTCATTTCTTGTAGTTTTGCTAGAAACAGAATCATCGCAGACCTACTTGAAGAACTGAACCCGTGTTTTGTAAACATGGTTTCATTGAAACCACCTTCATACGTTGATGCAATAATGGTTCGTTTCTGCTACAAAAGACTTTTTTTAATCTGCATCTGACCATATCGAAATGAAATAAGTTTTCTTGGTCCGCAATTTACCATTCCAAAAATATATAATAATGCGAGATCGGTTGCAAACAACACAACTTATGCCCGGATTTGCTTATTTGACAATATACAGCTCACCGGAATCACCTTCGGTAAAGTTTACCCGTAGAAATGTGTTCTTTAATTATACATCTTCATCCTATTTGCTTGTCGTCAGTTGCTCGGACTTGAAATAATTATGTTTTAATTTTTCAAAAACAAAGTACTGTTTCAAGCATAAAAACAAGAAATAAGATTATTTTTTTTATTGCTCTACGACCACCTACTTGAAGAACTAAAATGTAGGAACCGCATTTTGTAAACATGCTGACATAGAAGACAATTAAATTTGTATTTGTTTCTGCGCTAAAAGACTTTTTTTAATCAGCACCTGACCAAATCGAAATTAATTAAATCTTATTCGTCTCCAATTGACCTTTCCAAAACTATATCATAATGTGGGATCGGTTGCGAAAAACTCGACTTATTCCCGGTTTTGTTTGTTTGACGATGTAAGCGGCTTTGACCGGGAAGACCTTCAATGAAGTGTCAACGTCAGTTGATTCAACTGCGATAGTTTATCTTTCAATAATTCAAAAATGAAAGTGTTTTTCTAGCAGAGAATACAAGAATTAAAATTCTTCTTATTTTTGTACACATGATGACATTGAAGTCACCTTGATACGTTAATGGAGCAATTGTCCGTTTCTGCTCCAAAACACTTTTTTTATTTACATCTGCACATATCGAAATAAAACAAATAAACATGGTCCTAAATTTACCTCTCCAAAAATATATCACAATGCGAGATCGGTTGCGAGAAACTCGACTTATTCCCGGTTTTGTTTATTTGACGATATAAGCGGCTTTGACCGGGATGACCTTCAATGAAGTGTATCGGTAGAAATGTTTTCTTTCAGCTTTCATGTTCGTTCGCAACACGACGAACGCGACAACTCGAAATAACTATGTTCTCAAATAATTTCCGTTCAATCCGAATTTATTATTTTCCCCAAAAAGAAAGCACACGCCTTGTCAATGCGACACATCCGATCCATGATTGTCAAATAAAGTTAGAACACACCTCTTCCTCCTAACTCGTTGGGGATTTGTAGGTTTGTCAATAGCTCAAGCTGGTGCATGCTGATTGGATATATTGATGTTTTTCAAGAATAATTAGGTTATTGAGTTCGATCGCGCATTTATAGAACCGATAAACAACTTTTGTAAAGTAGGTCAGCCTCATTACCAACACTTATTCAACCACCTGTAAACTAGCCCTTAGAAACCGTATGAATAAATCGATACCGAATAGACCACAGAACTATTCGGTGGACACTGATCGGACGTGGTCGTAATGCCCGTCGTGCATCCAGTAAGCTAAAAACTTCTGAGTTTTCATCTGAGTTCAAGTTTTAAACGATGGCAAACCCTCCGCTTCGATAAGTCCGCGACCGCGAGTGGTTTCACGCAGTATGCGTTGATACAGGGTGACCACGAGTTATGGATACCGTTTGTAGATATACACCACAACATAATTTTTATTTTTCTGGTGACAGACATTTCACACTTGAAAAATTGGTTTTCTTATAATTATGTTTGGTATAAATTGATAAGATCAATTTTGTGTCATCTAATATATAAAAGTCACCGTTGTCTGTATATAAATATATATGTATGTGCTCGCATCACGCCAAATCTACCGGGTTGATTTACACCAAACTTGGCTGGGAGGTAGCTAATTTTCCAGGGTTGAGTTATTTGAACTTCGTTTGTTGATATCCTTATACCTCCCTACCCCTCCCGAACACCTACCCTCTAAAATTAATGAAAAACAATTATAGTTAAACAACTATTGAACGAATTTTCACAAAAATTAGTACACATGCTGCTTACGCAGGGATATAGCATAGATTAAAATTTCATTTTTTTTCTAGCGGAAGGGAAAAGGGAGGCTCCCGGTGGTTGTGGTTTCTAAATCGAATGGCGTCACTCATAAAGTTCAATTTTGGCCCAGACTCCCTATACCCTCCTCCTCTTCAGTAAAAAAAATAGCAATGCTCAAAACAAAAAACGTTAATTCTTATCACACGTATGCAGCGCAAAATCTACTAAGTGTAAGTTAACGCACTGCTGCGGGTGTTTGAGTTTTAAAAAAACTTAAACTTTATTTCCTACAACATATGTGCGGGTTAATACCCAACTATCGTGTTCGGATGCTGGATACCAACTGATGATCGGTTCGCGATCTGGATCGTTGGTTCACGGTCTTCTGATTCTAGGTGGTCCGCGTCGCTGCGGGAATCTGCAATCTCAGCATAATGCGAGCGGTCCGCGTTGCTATGGGAAGCTGCAACTCAGCATAATGTTGTGGTCCGGGGGCCGCGTCGCGATGATCGAATGTTGACTCACAATGTATGCTCTGGCGATGTCCACAATGTATGCGATGGCGTTGTACACAATGTATGTGCTGGCGTTGTCTTGACTCCTTCCTTCTTAAATGACTTTGTCCTCAAAGTCTTGTTGCTGCGTGGAATGATGTTGGTCTGCTTACGAATGTTTCTCCGCGTTGCGGTTCTTGGTTTATGTTTACTTTTACCATTCTCCTTCTGTTGAAAAATAAGCAGATTACGGTTGCACATATGAATAGTAACATGAACGTTCCTCCGAATGCATGAATTTTCCATTTGATGGAATCGTTTTGTAGATTTATACTTTGTAGAGTTTCTCGATGTTGCAACGTAAGATTGTTCAGATATTCTATCGGTGGTCTGTCTTCAATTTCGCTTATGTTGACTTTTATTCCCGCTGTCGAGTGGTATGGTTTACCGGGAATGATGGCTTCATTGTTCGAATAAATTTCTCCGTTGATGATTATTTTGCAATTTTCACAATGCGAGATCGGTTGCGAGAAACTCGACTTATTCCCGGTTTTGTTTATTTGACGATATAAGCGGCTTTGACCGGGATGACCTTCAATGAAGTGTATCGGTAGAAATGTTTTCTTTCAGCTTTCATGTTCGTTCGCAACACGACGAACGCGACAACTCGAAATAACTATGTTCTCAAATAATTTCCGTTCAATCCGAATTTATTATTTTCCCCAAAAAGAAAGCACACGCCTTGTCAATGCGACACATCCGATCCATGATTGTCAAATAAAGTTAGAACACACCTCTTCCTCCTAACTCGTTGGGGATTTGTAGGTTTGTCAATAGCTCAAGCTGGTGCATGCTGATTGGATATATTGATGTTTTTCAAGAATAATTAGGTTATTGAGTTCGATCGCGCATTTATAGAACCGATAAACAACTTTTGTAAAGTAGGTCAGCCTCATTACCAACACTTATTCAACCACCTGTAAACTAGCCCTTAGAAACCGTATGAATAAATCGATACCGAATAGACCACAGAACTATTCGGTGGACACTGATCGGACGTGGTCGTAATGCCCGTCGTGCATCCAGTAAGCTAAAAACTTCTGAGTTTTCATCTGAGTTCAAGTTTTAAACGATGGCAAACCCTCCGCTTCGATAAGTCCGCGACCGCGAGTGGTTTCACGCAGTATGCGTTGATACAGGGTGACCACGAGTTATGGATACCGTTTGTAGATATACACCACAACATAATTTTTATTTTTCTGGTGACAGACATTTCACACTTGAAAAATTGGTTTTCTTATAATTATGTTTGGTATAAATTGATAAGATCAATTTTGTGTCATCTAATATATAAAAGTCACCGTTGTCTGTATATAAATATATATGTATGTGCTCGTATCACGCCAAATCTACCGGGTTGATTTACACCAAACTTGGCTGGGAGGTAGCTAATTTTCCAGGGTTGAGTTATTTGAACTTCGTTTGTTGATATCCTTATACCTCCCTACCCCTCCCGAACACCTACCCTCTAAAATTAATGAAAAACAATTATAGTTAAACAACTATTGAACGAATTTTCACAAAAATTAGTACACATGCTGCTTACGCAGGGATATAGCATAGATTAAAATTTCATTTTTTTTCTAGCGGAAGGGAAAAGGGAGGCTCCCGGTGGTTGTGGTTTCTAAATCGAATGGCGTCACTCATAAAGTTCAATTTTGGCCCAGACTCCCTATACCCTCCTCCTCTTCAGTAAAAAAAATAGCAATGCTCAAAACAAAAAACGTTAATTCTTATCACACGTATGCAGCGCAAAATCTACTAAGTGTAAGTTAACGCACTGCTGCGGGTGTTTGAGTTTTAAAAAAACTTAAACTTTATTTCCTACAACATATGTGCGGGTTAATACCCAACTATCGTGTTCGGATGCTGGATACCAACTGATGATCGGTTCGCGATCTGGATCGTTGGTTCACGGTCTTCTGATTCTAGGTGGTCCGCGTCGCTGCGGGAATCTGCAATCTCAGCATAATGCGGGCGGTCCGCGTTGCTATGGGAAGCTGCAACTCAGCATAATGTTGTGGTCCGGGGGCCGCGTCGCGATGATCGAATGTTGACTCACAATGTATGCTCTGGCGATGTCCACAATGTATGCGATGGCGTTGTACACAATGTATGTGCTGGCGTTGTCTTGACTCCTTCCTTCTTAAATGACTTTGTCCTCAAAGTCTTGTTGCTGCGTGGAATGATGTTGGTCTGCTTACGAATGTTTCTCCGCGTTGCGGTTCTTGGTTTATGTTTACTTTTACCATTCTCTTTCTATTGAAAAATAAGCAGATTACGGTTGCGCATATGAATAGTAACATGAACGTTCCTCCGAATGCATGAATTTTCCATTTGATGGAATCGTTTTGTAGATTTATACTTTGTAGAGTTTCTCGATGTTGCAACGTAAGATTGTTCAGATATTCTATCGGTGGTCTGTCTTCAATTTCGCTTATGTTGACTTTTATTCCCGCTGTCGAGTGGTATGGTTTACCGGGAATGATGGCTTCATTGTTCGAATAAATTTCTCCGTTGATGATTATGTTGCAATTTTCAAATTGTATCAAGTATGACCCGTTCAATACTTGGTTTGCATTACTGCAATTTGACGATATTTCTGCGATTGCATCATTAATGAGAATATTGGCGTCATTAATGCGTTTCACCAATCTTTTCGAGTAAATTTTTTCGTATTGACATTCGGCGTCTTCTCGTTTCACGAGTTTTTCTATGCATTTGGTGGGTTGTTGCAGATTTACTTGTTGGCATATGTAGAAATCTTCCTGCTCTTGGCATCTTTCCGTAATTTCGAATACATGCGTTCGATTTCGTATTATGAAATTTTGTTTTACGATAATCCGTCTCTCGTGCTGGATTATGGAGTCAATGTATTCGTATTCGTACATTTGTGTGGTTACTTTGGGGAACTTTAGTATGTAGATAATATGCGTTTGGTTTACAGCAACTTGCGCAGTTGATTGCCCTAGCAATTCCTCTGGAGTACGGTAAGTAATGTTGTTACTCTCTAGGAATTGGGCTATGGAGTTTAGATCATCTAGGGATAGTAGCTTGCTGCTTGGAATCCCGTGTTTCGCGAGTATGATGGCATCTTCAATTACTTCTAATTTTTCTTGTAGCATGTTCATGTTTGATAACAGGATTAATTGACGAATCTCTGTCTGGTGCGTTTCGTATCGTTGATTTTCAATGTTGATAACCGTGTTGGCGACTTCTGTTATTTGTTGGAGTCGTTCATTTAAACCTTGGTTGATAACTACTTGTTTGTTGTTTTCAGCAATTAGGGAGTTTATCGTTGAGTTAATAATGTGTAGGTCGTCGGCGTCTGGATTTCCTGCGATCCATTTCCAAACTTTTCCGATCGTGTCCCATCGTTTTTCTCTGTTTGTAAACGGTCTAATCATTCTAAAGGTTTCCTGTAGCGTTCTAGCTTTTATATTAATCAAACTTTCAATTGATGCCGTATAGATTCCATTTGGAATTTCTTCTAACGTTTTCTCTACTGCTTCTTCTATGTTTGATAAATCGATTGGATGTATCGTCCTTACATATCCGATTTGAATTTTAGCTTTACTTATTGGTATTATAGCTAAGGGATTATTACTTAGATCATATATGCTTATATCTGCTACAATAAGCTTGATCAACAGGGTTGTAATCACTCTGTAACGATAGTTAAAAGAATTTCAAAGAGTGTATTAATATTTCTTCCTTATTTTCTTAGATTCATTTTATGAATTTTTCGATTATTCGAATCGATTATATAAGTTGGATGATTCTCCTTTACTTTTATTATATTAAAACGACTTTCGCGTTTATTATTTGTTTTCTTCCTTTCATATACGTATTCATTTTCTTCATAGTCTTTGTATTTTTCATCTTTGATTTTTTCATCATTCTTTTTGAATATTTCGAGTATTCTTTCATTTGTAGCTTCTCTTATTCTTGCTCTTTCTTGTGGATCATCTGATCGTTCTCCTACGTACACATTTCTTGGTGTATCTTTTGTAAATGAGTGAATGGTATGATTATATTTATAAACGGCTTGTTGCACTAATGTTATGATACTCATTTCTGGATTGAGTTTTTTCGTACATCTCGCTATTTCTCTGATAGTCGAATGGCATCTCTCTACTTGACCATTCGTTTCTGAACGATTAACTGGAGTTTTGAAGATTTTGACTCCTAGATTTAATATTGATTGTTCGATTACATTCGATACAAAAGTACATTCGTTGTCTATAACAATTTGGGCTGGCAAGTCCCAGTCATATAAAAGTTGTAGTAATACTTCCTTTATGTCAGCAATTGATTTCGATTTTATCGGTCGAATTTTAACGTACTTTGAAAATTTATCGATTGACGTGATAAATAAAAAGTTTGCGTTGTATGCAAATATATCAATATGAATTATCTCTCCTGGATATGTCGGTATTGGTGTTTTTACTGGTATAAATACTTGTGGTTTTCTATCGTATTTTTCGGTTTTGCATATCTCACAATTTTTAACAATATTTTGAATACTTTTTCTCATTCCGGGGAAGTAGAATTTTTTTATGAATTGCAATGAATTTTCCTTAGCGTTTCTGTGTGCAAAATTATGGATATTTTTAATCTCTTCGATTTGTTTTTCTACGTCGCAAAGATCTTCAACTTGTATTTGAGAAAATCTAGCTTTAACTGTTTTTGGATTGTAAAGGTTTTTATAAACTTCTTGGATAATTCCCATTGTTTGTTCATCTGTGTAAATTCCATTAATTACGTTTGGATTAATAACTTTTTTGAATTTATCTTTGATAAAATCAGTAGTAAAAGTTGGTTCAATGAAAATATGCTTTTTAAATTTCGGGAAAGGGCTTATTAGTTCGGAAGAGGAATTAGTTCCGATTTTAAATATTAGTTGGTTGCGGAAAACATTAATAGGTGCTTCTGTTGAAGGGATATATGAATTATCGTCTTCATCAGCTGAGTGCTGGGTTGGTGTTAGTGAGTTAATTTGTATTCTGGAAAGGGCGTCGGCTACGACGTTCGATCTTCCTGGTTTGTAGCATAGCTGGTAATCATGTTCCTCTATGAATGATTTCCATCTTTTCAGCTTTGCGTTGTTGTTCTGCGGTGATAAAGCAAATGTTAATGGTTGATGATCAGTATGGATATTAATTTTTGCTCCGTATATGAAATTTCTCAGTGTATGTAGTGCCCACACGATGGCAAGCATCTCCTTTTCGTTTGTTGCATAATTTTCCTCTGTTTGGGAAAGAGTTCGGGAAATGAAGGTTATTGGTCTATCTCCGTCGTGGCATTTTTGTGAAAGCACAGCTCCTAGTGCTTTATCTGATGCATCTGTTGTCAGTTCAAATGGCTTCTGGAAATCTGGAAAAACTAAAACATCATTAGAAGATATTATGTCTTTCAAGGTTTGGAATGCGTTCTTTGCATTTTGATCAAATTTAATTGGAACATTTTTTGATTCGTTTTTTGAAATTTGGCGATGGCCATCCTCCCCTCTTAGGAGTTTTGTGATGGGTTTTGCCAAGTGTGCATAGTTTTTAATAAACCTGCGGTAATAACCTGACAGTCCTAAGAATCTTCTCAGTTCTTTGAGGTTCTGTGGTTCTGGGAATTTTTTTATGGCTTCAACTTTTTTTATGTTTGGCTTAAGTCCTTCACTTGAGATAATGAATCCGAGGAATTCTACTTCTGTTTTTAAGAATTCGGATTTGTCTGGCTGTATTTTGAAATTTGCGGCTCGCAATGTGTCTAAGACAATTTTCAAATTTTGCAGATGTTCTTCAACTGTTTCACTAAAAATGATAATGTCATCGATGTAAACGTGACATATTTTTCCGATATGTTCTCTTAAAGTGTCGTCCATGACGCGTTGGAATATGGAGGGTGCATTTTTTAATCCAAAGGGCATGCGTACGAATTCATATTTTCCATTGTTTATCGAAAATGCAGTTTTTTCGATGTCGTTCTCCGACATGGGTACTTGATGAAATCCTGATGCTAAATCAAGGGTAGTGAAAAATTTATTTGAGCCTAAATTGGCTAAAACAGTAGATGGATCCGGAATTGGATATTTATCACTTATTGTTTGAGTATTTAATTTTCTGTAGTCTATGACAAGTCTATATTTTTTTTCATTGGCAGCGTCCAGTTTTTTTGGAACAATCCACACTGGTGCATTGTATGGGGATTTTGAAGGTCTGATAATTCCATCATTTAGTAGTTTTTCAATTTGCCTGTTAACTTCACCTTTAAGTGCTTGGGGATAAGGATAAGTCTTACTGTAGATTGGGGATTCATTTTTTGTCCTTATCGTAGCTTTTACTTGTGAGGTAAAAGGTAATTTAGAATCAGGTGGTTGGAAAAGATCCTGATATTCCTGTAATAGGTTATGTAGCTGTATTTTTTCGTTTTGGTTGAGATGACTATCGCGGATGTTTATTTTATTTACTTCCTGTAGTTCGTATTGTTGTAGGGGTATTACATTTGTACCGTCAATGATTAATTCATCATTGGCTGTATCAATAACTGCTTTGATTTCTTTCAGTGAATCGTGCCCTATTATGGCATCGAATGATTTCAAGTTTTCAAGATGATAAAATTTTAACATTTTATCTGAAAATGGTTTGAATAGTCGAGCTTGTGAATAAGCTTCGATTTTTATGTCTCCTGCTACTGAAGATACAAAAAATGGTTTATCAATTTTGTGGGAAATTTTAGCATGTTTCGGGTGGATATAGTTTTTATTAGAACCGGTATCAATGAGCATTTTTAATGGCTCCGAGGCGTTACCGTAAAAAAGAAAATAAGGCAACGCCGAGTTTAGTCTAAAAAATTAAGTTCTGCGACTTCGACAGTGTCACTGAAGTTGCATCCTTCTTGTTTTTCAATGGTTCGGAGGTATCTCTCGAACGATTGTAATGTGTTGTTATCTATTGTGTTGTTCGCGGGGTTACCGTTTTCAAATTGTTGTGGCGGATTGGCATCCGTTATGTGGTTCACCGTATTTGAGTGTCCTGACTGTGTTTGGATATTATTGACCCTGGGACGTTTTGGGGGTCGAACGTTGTTTGAGTTGGGGCGGTTTCCATAGTTCACTTGTTGTGTTCTGATGGAATGGTCAACTTCCATAGGCTCTGGTGGCGGTTGACGTTGAAAATTGTTAAATGGTTTTTGTTGGTAGTGTTGGTTGTTCTTTTGGGCGAAATTATTAAAATTTCTGTTTCCCGTGAACGGTTTGGGATGGTAAGGCCTTGGTGGCGGAGGTGGATTTGTATATCTTATGGGCGTTGGTGGCGGTAAGGGAATCATATTCCTTGGTGCCGTTGGTGGGATATATGGCCTTGGTTTGGTTAGCATTTTTCTACACTCAATATTTTGAAATGAAATGCAGTAGCTGTACGCTCCTGCAAGGGATGTCGGTTCATAATTTCTAATGAATTTATAAACGTCTCCATCTAGTCCTCTCATGAAAGCATCGATTGCTTTTTTGTTGTACATTTCGATTAAAGCTCTTGAGGCTTCGGGGTGTGTGAATCTTTCGTCAGTGTTTATTTGATTTGCTATGAGGGAGAGCAATCTATTTACTTCGTCGTAGTATACTTCCAGTGAGCGGTTCTTCTGCTGCACGCTCATAAGTTGGAAGTCTAATGTTTCCAAATCTCTCTTTTCACCGTAATACGTGACCAATGTTTTTTTGATCAGGTTCCAATTTATGCCTACGTTTGAAGCAACGAGTGAATCGTTCGCTTCACCGCGGATTTTTCTGCGAATGAATTTGCAGATCATATGGTATTTGTTTTGGCGTTCAAGTGTGTCTGTACTTTTAGTTTGGTACAGTTTTACCAAGCTGTCTACGTCACTCAACCAGCTATTCAGTTCGCTGGGATCCCCAGTGAAATTTGGTACATCCTTTACCAAATCAGGGATTTTTTCAAAACTTTCGGGATTTACACTAGTTCCATCTGGCTTTGTAAAGTAAAGCGGTGGATCGGAATAATCGATTTGAGTGGGGGCGACATTGCACGCTTCGAGTGCGGCAATGCGGTTAATAATTTGGTCAAGGTCTGGTCTCGACATTTTGAAGGAAAAAGATTGTAATGAATTTATAAGATCCTCCAGGGTTTTTTTGTTTTAACACGTTTTTCACTTCACTAGGTAATTTTACTTAATATTTGTTAATCGCGTTTTTGTAATCACTTGATTTTTGTTTCACAATTTTGTGTTTGTTTCACAATTTTTACTTACTGTTTTTTTTTGTTACTTACAGTACCATACGCATCCTGTATCGGGCGATGGTTTTATGATTTATGATGCTCCTCTGACGGGTGTTGTGTTTTACTGCTCCTCTAGCGGGCGTAGTTTAGTTTCTGGTAAACCGGCTGTGAATGACTTCCTTCTCGGTGTAATGGATGGCTCCTTTTTGTCCTGTGTGAGCTGCTAACTGCACAGGTGACTCGGGATCCTTTTTACACGGCTGCACTCGGCGATCAGGAAAGTCTTTTTAAGTTTGGGATTCGGTGGTAACTATCACTCTAGCGTGGTTACTTTCACTTTCACTTGTACTTAATTTCACATAGCGCGGTCCCTATTCGGGCGCCAGTTAACGCACTGCTGCGGGTGTTTTAAAAAAACTTAAACTTTATTTCCTACAACATATGTGCGGGTTAATACCCAACTATCGTGTTCGGATGCTGGATACCAACTGATGATCGGTTCGCGATCTGGATCGTTGGTTCACGGTCTTCTGATTCTAGGTGGTCCGCGTCGCTGCGGGAATCTGCAATCTCAGCATAATGCGAGCGGTCCGCGTTGCTATGGGAAGCTGCAACTCAGCATAATGTTGTGGTCCGGGGGTCGCGTCGCGATGATCGAATGTTGACTCACAATGTATGCTCTGGCGATGTCCACAATGTATGCGATGGCGTTGTACACAATGTATGCGCTGGCGTTGTCTTGACTTGTATCCGTGCCAAACTTGGCTGGAGTGTAGCTAATTTTTCTTTCGAATGCCCTCCTTCCCTTTCCCCCTACGGAATACCTATGCCTTAGAAAGATGAAAAATAATAATTATTCAACAATTATGGAATGGATTTTTACAACATTTGGTACACATACTATTTTAATATGTAGCCATGTTGTGATAATATTTCTTTCATTTGGCGGAGGAGGTCAGGGAATACCATCCTACCCCCTGGCTCAACAACGCCAAGTGTGCGCCACGATCGGTCAACGACCCAAATGACCGACTTTACTTCATGGGAAAATAATTTTCATTCCGTTGAATACCAGTGCGGAAGCGAAGAACGAACTGAGCAGGCTGACCGTGAATTATCGAATTGTTTCTATCAAGGTCAGGGTCGCTCGGTGCACACGTTGCGTGGCTGGAATTCGGCGGAAAAAGAACCGTTAGTATGATTTGCGCGTCACCGTTACAACATTGGTGGCATTGACCTTCCAGGAGAAACCAGTTCGGTACTGTAGCATACCGGTTGTGGCGTACTTGGCGCATACGTTTGACTGCTAAAATTCGGAGAAAAATTAACCGTCGGTTAAACTAGGTCACAGCCATATCCCCTTCGTTTACTGCTTCTTTTACTTACACTAATGTTATAGATTGCCCTTGAATGTGGAGTAATGGTATTACTAGCTTGGCAAAAGCGGAACGTTGGCAGTCTGTTCTACCATATGGACCATATGGAGTTCCACCATGCCAAGAGCTTGCCAAAACAGTGCTTACCATGCCGGTCGGGGAATTACACGCGGTGGCCCATTTTTTGCACACTTTTTGTCACATACGTGCATCGGCCATATCGCCCTTTTCCATACCTCGGATCGAAATGCCGTATATGGACGAAAGATAGGCCTCGTGGCGATACACATGCGTGCCGAACATTGCTTTTCGCTAGCTCGTACGAAAAGTGAGTTTTTGGGTATACGGCAGTTTACCATGCATATTTACCTTGCCTTTTGCTCACCATACTATGCAAAATTTTTAATTACAACTAGGTTTTTTAGGCCAGGTACCTGGCCCGTCGGCAGTCTCTGGTTCCCCTACCTCACTTTTGATGGTTCCATGTCGTCCCGTTATGGTTTCAATTGTATCGGCAATTGCAGAACGGTAAGGGGGTTTAAAATACGTATTGCGGGACCATCGATAAGATACGAAGTAAGTTGACCATCTCCCTGTTCGACCAGAGCCAGATCTTGGCGCACAGGATATCTCCCTTTGACTGTAGCCCCATCGATATCTTCTTCTTCTTCTTCTTGGCGTAACGACCTTGTTTGGTCATGCCTGCCCTGTAAAGGGCTTACGAGACTTTTTACCCTATGTGTACGTGGATAGTCAGTCCTCTCGTACAGGGGAGGGTCCGGTCTCGGTTGGGATTCGAACCCACGCCGTCGAGGTGGTGAGCCCCGGCGCTCATGGGCCGATTTTCTAACCGGCGCTACCGCTCGGCTGTCGCGGACCCCTAAATGTAAAATTACAGTTATATCGAAAAATGTTACCAAATACCAAACCAAACGTGTTTATCAAACAGCCCGGTTAGTAGGAGGTTTTTCAAAGACATGTACTTAAACCGAGTTACAGCATATTGTACAAGTTTCTGTGCTACGCAGTACATGCAAGCCTACGCATGTCCTGTGGTTACGCCACTTTTTAAAGTGTGGGTCGGACATGAAGCACAAAGCAACCTTTGCAAACGGTAAAATATTGTCAGTCTGACACTAACTGACTAACTGCAGTTGTCAAAATCTGCGCAAATTTGTTTCTCGGTCGTCGAGTTAAAAAAAGGAGTAGGCCAAAATGTGTGCACCTGGTATTGATGGCAAGCGAATGGAAAATAGTTGTTTGTGATGATGTTTAATGTTTGTTGATAAGATTTCGGTGGACACATTACCTCTCTGCTATTGTTTTACAGTTAAGCACTCAAATCATCACTGAATGCGCTTTCATTTGGGTCGGCTCACGAATAGTAGCGGCGACACGAAACGAAAAAAAAATGACAGCAAAACTGACATTTGCTCGTGTTTTATCAGGCTTTTGCGTCCCGTGTAAACTGAGCATAACACTCCTGCTACGCATGATAATCCATATTATTGCGATGCGATGCGGGGCACATCCTTCTCTCCCTGAGCCATCAGTGCCGTATACGCTGCACGTTCTGTGGCTCACTATTCCCCCCATCGATTTTTTCTTTCTTTTGTTTCTAATGGAGAATCCTTCCATGTGTGTGATGATTCATAAAAGGCGCGAAGTAGCAGCTCGACGGCCTGCACACTCTGCCGCTTGCTATCCACCACCTTCTGTGTTTCGCGGAAGGAACTATCACCCTTTTCTTGCCTTGTTCGTTTCGCGGAAGGTAAAGTTACCTGCTCGCACAACTGCAGTCTCGGATCGGTCCCCCGTATGCTCTGCCGCGGATAGCGATCCCCACTTCTCACGTTCTTGTTTTGTTTTCTTGTAGTGGTAGATCCGTTAACACATGCATAGAGATGCGAGTTCGAATCAACTGGATGCGTTGTAAGCTAATCCTGTATGCGAGCGCAATTGTTCTCACCCCTTCTCACATAATAACTATGTCAGCTCAGACATACCGTCCTATGCCGCTCATTTTCTATTTCTCTCTTTCTTTTCCCTATCTCTCTCTCATTCTCTCTCTCGCTCTCTAAATTTTGCTCTCTTTATCTTTTTCTCTTCCTCAACTTCGTTCTCTTTCTCTCTTTCTTATCTCATCTCTCTTCCTATCTTTCTCTTTCTCTCTCTATCTTTCTCTCTTTCGCTCTATTTCTATCTCTCTCCCACTTCTCATCCCGCTCTTTCTTTGTTTACCTCTCTTTGTCCCCAACTTTCCCATCACCCATCTCCCATCTCCCATCTCCCATCCCTCATCAACAATCGCTCTTCTCTTCATCGTACTCTTTCTTAACTTGCCTGCCATATCTCCCATCGCATTCACACTGCCTCCTTCTCTTTCTCATTATCTCTCTCTTTCTATTTATCTCTCTCTCTCTCTCCCTCTCTGTCTATCCCTATCCCTATGCCTCGCCTTGTCATACATTCCATTTTTATCTCTCTTTTTCCCACTATGTCAGCTTCTATCTTTACTGTATGTCTCTCTCTTTCTCTCTCATTTTATCGTTCTACCTCTCCCTATTTCTTTATCTCACTCTTACACACACTAACAGCACAAAATTCCAACAACAACGCACAGAAGGGTCGGTTTTGCTTAACAGGCCCATTTTTCTGATTTTGAATTAGTAGCGACATTGAATCAGGCATCATTCGAATAAGGGTTACTTTTCGCGCGCGTGTTTGTTGGGCCATGGTCGACCCTCGGAAGGAAAATTATTATATAGGACTAGGATTTTTAGGCCAGGTACCTGGCCCGTCAGCAGTCCCTGGCTCCCCTACCGCCCCATTGTTGGTTCCATGCCGTCCCCGTTACAGTTTCTAGGTCTTTCCGCAGAAGGTATATTGTGTTGACAATTGCCGAGCGATAAGTGGGTTCAAATACAAATACGAATTGCGGGATAAAAAATTACGAAATAATCTGACCCTCTCTCTGTTCGACCAGAGCCCGATCTTCACGCGCAAGATGTGTCCCTTTAATTGAAGCCCCCATCGATATGTATGCAAAAGCACTGTTATATCGCAAAATGTAACCAAAAAACCAAACGCGTCTATCGAACAGCTCGGTTAGTAGAAGGTTTTTCGAAGACAGGGACTTGAACCGAATTACCCACACAACACATATGCATGTAAATCGAATATCAACTTGAAATAATCGTACTTCTATGCAATATGATTGAATCGTAAATGATGCTAAAATAATGCCTAAACGTACAAAAGTGGAGGCGCTAACCGTACATTGTTCAAAATGTATATGTTTAGTCGTATATTTTCTAAGTCGGCATCATATACGACTTACGATATACATCAGCCGTACATTGTTCGTATATACGTATGCAGAAAGAAAATCGTATTACATTCTTAATCGGCATCATATGCAACAAAGAATATACATTGCTCGTACATTGTCTATGCATAATGCGATTCCGATTCGAAATATACTAATATGAGATTCAATTTATTCAACTTTATACGACTTCGTGTTGTGTGGGTACAGCATATTGTACCAGTTTCTGTGCCACACAGCACATGCAACCGGGTACTGCAACCTTTGCAAACGGTAAAATGTCAGATAGTCAATAAACTGTCAAAATCTGCGCAAATGTGTTTTCGGTCGTCGAGTGACAAATAGATTTGCAAAAATTTGCGCAACTGATATTGCTTGCAAGCCGATGGAAAATAGTTGTTTGTGATGATATTTAATGTTTGTTCAAAAGATTTCGGTGAACACATTACCTCTCTGTAATTTGTTACAGTTAAACATTCAAATCAACACTGAATGCGCTTTCATTTGGATCGGCTCACGAATAGGAGCGTCGATACGAAACAAAACAAAAAAAATGACAGCAAAACTGACATTCGCGCGAGTATTATACACCCGTTTGGAAGGTAAAGCTACATGCTCGCACAGCTCGGACATATCGTCCTATGCCGCTCGCATTCTCGCTCTCTCTCCCTCTCCCCTCTCACTCTCACTCTCTTTTTCTTTCTTTCTCGTTTTCTCCCCATCCCTCTCATTATCACCCAATACCTCTCTTTCTTTGTTCACCACTCTATGTCCCTTACTTACCCAACTCTACCTTCTCACCTTCCACCGCCTATTTCCTACCTCCCTCCTCCACTGATGACCATCCACCCACCACCATCAAGCACCACCAACCGCCCACCAACCACCACCAACCGCCCACCAACCGCCACGAACCGCCCACCAACCGCCACGAACCGCCCACTAACCACCAACAACTGCCCACCAACCACGACCAACCTTTCACCAACCACCATGAACCGCCCATCAACCATCTCCCATCTTCCATCTCCCATCTCCCATTTTCCATCTCCCATCTCCCATCTACTCTTTCTCACTTTGCCAACCACATCTACCATCGCATTCACACTGTCTCGCTCTCTCTCATTATCTCTCTCTCTGTCTATTTATCTCTCTCTCTCTCTCTCTCTCTCTCTCTCTCTCTCTCTCTCTCTCTCTCTCTCTCTCTCTCTCTCTCTCTCTCTCTCTCTCTCTTATTATCTCTCTCTTTGTCTATTTTTCTCTCTCGCCTTGTCATACATTCCATTTTTATCTCTCTTTTTCCCATTATGTCAGCTTCTATCTTTACTGTATGTCTCTCTCTTTCTCTCTCATTTTATCGTTCTACCTCTCCCTATTTCTTTATCTCACTCTTACACACACTAACAGCACAAAATTCCAACAACAACGCACAGAAGGGTCGGTTTTGCTTAACAGGCCCATTTTTCTGATTTTGAATTAGTAGCGACATTGAATCACGCATCATTCGAATAAGGGTTACTTTTCGCGCGCGTGTTTGTTGGGCCATGGTCGACCCTCGGAAGGAAAATTATTATATAGGACTAGCTCGAAGCCCCGACGAAGCTCGGGGAGGAAAAATGTGACTAAAGATTTTATTCTTGGTTCATTTTCTATGCTAGATGCAGATTGCCTACAGACATATAAGTAGCTGTGATAATACGCGGAAATTTTCTTTCATCAATAGTCTAGGGGGCAAAGTGCATGGGTGTTGTTCCGGAGGATCGGAGTTCGAATTTAGGCTAGGAAAAACTTTTTTGTTGACGGTTTTAAACATTTTTTTTCATAATTTTTTTTAGATATTTAATGTACTTTTTCAAATCTGATCATATTTTGTTACATAGATTTCAAATTATCATAACCATTATTAAATGAACAGCTTGGTGGTTCAATTTATTCACATAGCCATATATACCTGTATTTTCTCTGTGCTATCCATTCGCACAACTGGTGTACTGGTAGTGGTGCTCGAGCCTTGTATCAGAGGTTTGGTGTTCGAATACCGAATGGGAAAATCTTTCATAGTACGTAATAAAATTTTTCTTCAAAATCTACGTTTGCCATTCAAGTAGCGATATTTCCTCACTATTTCTAACTTGTGCTATGGTTCCTCGGCAAGACTACGGCTTCGCTCTTGGTAAACCCGTGTTCGAGTCCCGTTTCCACTTAGAGTCAGATTGTAAAAAGCATGCTTCACGTGCACTGTAAAAATGTAGGGTTTATTGCCTCATCTCATCACGGGAAGTTTAGCTTACCATGTTTGCCGCATTTTTTATTCGAAGTACCCCCCCTCCGCGTCGATGGCCGCCTGCACCCGCTTCCGGAACCGCGCGCAAGCCCGGACAACCATGTCTCTGGAGATGGCCGCAAACACGGCCTTTATTCTGGCCACCAGCTCCGCTTTGGTATTGCAGGACGCCCTGTTGGTGTCCCGCTCAACTGTGCCCCACACAAAGTAATCCATAGGATTAAGGTCAGGGGAGCTGGGTGGCCAAACGTCGGTGCTGGTGTATCGGTCGAAATTGGCAGTGAGCCATTGGCGTGTTTTTACGGCCGTATGGCATGGTGCAGAATCCTGCTGCCAAACGTACGGCCGCCCATTGGCCACCGTCTCAATCCACGGCTTCACCACGGTGGCCAGCAGGTCAATGTACCCGTCAGCATTCAGCCGCAGGCCCTGGGGGAACATGTGAGGCGGCATCACGTCTCCCTCCGACGAGACGCACCCGAACACCATCACCGTCTGAGCAAACTTCGTATACCCTCCTGTATATAAATCAAAAGCAACGCTGCAATCTTCCAGCACTTCGAAAATTTCGATTTTATTAAAAGTGGTGTCCATAGCTAGTGAAAATGGCAGACAATAACAACTTTCTAGGGCAGCCTAAGCGTTCCGACGACGCTAAGTGTTTGTGCTTGTACTGCTCCAAATGTGAATGCAAAATTTCAATATACGATTTTATATTTTATGAGATAGAGGATCAGCATGAGATTGGTGATGATTCTGCGATCGCCTTGGACTTCGTTGGATCAGAAGAAGAAACGCGTTCCGGAGACGATCAGGATCAAGACGAAGTCTTAAGAATCTCATTGGCGGACCGTCACTGGCGGACCGACATTGGCGGACCGACACTGGCGGACCGACACTGGCGGACCGACACTGGCGGACCGACACTGGCGGACCGACATTGCCGCCAATTAGGTAGCGCTTTAATGACGGTTCTACCAAGTGCATTCGAAACGCTTCGTCAGCCTGTTCTATGTCAGCCAAGACTTTGTGACACCGGAATACACACCGGACCAACGTAGGAATGATCAAAAGGAGTGCAAGGCGCGCGTTATGCGCTGTCAGCGTAAATGACTCATCCCTAAAACCGCAATGAGTGCTCTGAACGAGCTGCTGGGACCAGGTATGACAGAGCGCGCGATCACCACCAACGATAACCAAACGAAGGCGGAAGTCGTTATCAAAAATGTTAAGTACGAGGCGCTTGGATCTGGCAAGAAACAAGCGAAGGCGCTAGCATGCGATGTCGCAGATGAACCGCGTGAAGGCGACGCATGCGAACAAAACAGTACCACCCACTGCATCATCAGCCCCTATGTGGGAATCCGGATCGAACGCCTCGGAAGAAATGGACGTCGACGATGATGGCAAAACAGACGCCTTGCTCATGGTGCAACTGGCCGGGTTCGCGCTGGACAAACTGTTCGAAGAGTGGATTCCCAAGGCCCCAAAACCGTGGGCCAATTTGGCAGCGGATTTTGCCGTGTTCCGCCATCCAATGAGCTTGCTTGTACACATGCGGCCGCAGGTCGCCTACCAGGATCTCGGCTCGATCGACAATCCAGTGAACCCCGAGTTTATCGTCAGAATTGGGGTCGAGGGAATGAAGTTTACCGTAGTTGGTCGCTCGAAAAAGCTTGCCCGGAATCCATTCCGGATTCGTTTCTGTATTTTTTTCGATCCGGCCCAATTTGTTTTTCATATTAGTATTCAACATTATTTGGGGGTGCCCATGGCGCAGCGGTAGCGCGAGGAAACACCACACCACAGGTGTGGGATCGAATCTCGAGTCTGGCACCCTCCGGTATTACGAGCGGCTGACCACCGATCTATAATATACCGTCTTTCGGTCACACAAACTCTCTTCGGAGAGAGGCCTTGTCCCATTAGGGGATGTCGTGCCACATAAAAAAAAACAAAATTCAAAATTATTTAAAAATATGCAAATATAATATACTAGCTTGACGCCCCGGCGTTGCTCGGTGAAGAAGAAGTTGAGAAAAGAGACATTTTTTTACTCTCTACTTGAAAGTTCGATTCATTTTAATAATTACAATAACGCCATATTCAAAATGTTTCATGTTTCATCAATTTCCCCGTGATGTATAAAACTTGTTGTACCTATGTAAGATGCAAAAATTTCGGCGCTGCAGCGCGAATGCGCATGCCCCTACTAGTAATTTTGAATGAACTCAGGCCTATCCCCGTGGATCGGAGCGAGACGCAGCGACTGACTTATGCTACGTCGCATTCGCGCTGCAGCGCCGAAATTTTTCAACCCGCTCTTGCGTGAAACTTTGCATGAAGAATGAAATAAAGCGACGGATGGAAAGCATACACCGTTAAAGTTTTTGCACACATTGCCAATGTTGGCGCCAACTTTCACTGCCAATATGCAGATTCTATGGTATCGCCATCTGTCGGAAAAGTTTGCAACCAAATCTTGCTCAACCAAAAAATTTTGGTTGCAACCTCGCCAATGTTTGACAATTCAATATTACCTAGTACAGAAATGGTAAACAAACCAGTATACCAAGCGTAAACAACCATTCGCATTCAAACAAAAGCACCGAAAGCTGCCACCAACGGTAGAACATTTTCCAATGTAAACAACATTGACGCTTCCAAATCTGTTATCGATGCACAATAAAAAGAAAGAAATAAAACAAAAATAGCTCCTTAATGATTCATTCAGACAAAAGATAGTTCCGTAAAATACCTATGCAATAATATTTATATCATCTCAATCGCCTCTGAAATGATTGTGTTTTAGATCAGGGGTCGGCAAAGTGCGGCCCGCGGGCCAAATCCGGCCCGCCAAATGGTTTTATCCGGCCCGTAAGAATATTTTAGTGCTTCATACAAAAAATCCATCGCAATTGTTATCGGATTTGCCAGGTTTGTTTTTTCCCCAAAAATGAAGTTGAAAATTGTTCAACGAGGTGTTCCTGTTATATGTTTATTGATAACATTTTAAATACTTTATCTTTTCCCACTTTTAATGTAACTTTGCTATTTAGAAAGTTCCTCTCTCCATTAAAAAGGGTTTGAAAACATGAAAGCATCGTTTAAAGTATCCGGCCCGCGCCTTCGGTTTTTCTTAAATCATCTGGCCCTTTTTGGAAAACGTGTGCCGATCCCTGTTTTAGATGATCAAAAATGTATGATTTCAAAAGCATTCGAAGCATTCTCGCGTGGTTTCTCAAGAGCCAGATGCAATATAGTCGATATGTACTTTGTAACACATCCGTTTCAAAAACTATCAAATAACCCTCATTATGTTGTAACATTCGAAGCATTCTCGCGTGGTTTCTCAAGAGCCAGATGCAATATAGTCGATATGTACTTTGTAACACATCCGTTTCAAAAACTATCAAATAACCCTCATATGTTGTAACTACAACGTAGAGTCACCGAAATGAAAAGGAGGTGATAAATGTTTTAGACGTGATCAACTGATCAGCCAAAATTTTAATTTATTTTCTCCTTTTCTATACTTTTGCGACTGGCGCTTTTCTCTTCGGTACCGCCTTTTATACCAAGTCCCTCACTAGCGCCCTCTTTCAGCAACAATCCTCTACTTTTTCGGCAACGATCCTTTGCCCGCGGGGGCGTTTGACATGTCCCCACGAACACTCCCACGCAGGTGTCTCCATACAGCCCTGTCATTTCTGACATTATGCTACCTACTTATAACCCGAAAACAATGATTTCGTAAATGTAAACAAGCCTTTTTTACCTACAGGTAACAGTTAACTTTACATAAATTTATAATAGTCATAATAGTCTGCATGGATGCCAACGCTGCGATTGTGTCGGTGTACACAGCTCCAGATCGAGAACAACAGCTTACCCAGTGGAAAAGGGATCAGTGAGGACACACGTGGCTTTTTGTAACAACGAGTACCCCGACCATCAGAGGACGTCACATCGCTCGCCGTTGGTCGATTTATAAGGAGGTTTTGACATCATCCGGGACATCGTCGTCGCAGATCGGTTGCATCTCATCGATCACGGAGTAACAAGACGATTGTTGAAGGGCCGAGTCACTGGAAAATGGGGCTTGCCATGCTGGTCGGATGAAGTTCAAACGCTGGTTTCATCGAGATTGCTACAAATTCAGTTGCCATCCGAAATCAACCGAAAGATGCGCTCTTTGGATAACATTGGCTATTGGAAGGCAACGGAGTATCGTAGCTTTTTACACTACGTTGGAATCGTTGTCTTGGAAGACATTTTGGAGCCGCAGCACTACAAGCATTTCCTGTTGTATTCTTGCGCCATCACCATCCTGTCGACGGAAGCTTACTAAAGACATTGGCCACTTGCAGGTGGAATGCTACAAAAATTTGTGGAACAGTATGCCGAATTTTTTGGGGCAGCATACATTTCGAGCAACCTACACAATTTGCTGCATGTTCACGAAGACGTCGATAAGTTCGGACCACTCGAAACGATATCAACGTACCCGTTTGAGAGCGCAGCACAACCGTTGAAACGTTCGCTGAGACATGGCAACCTTTGCTTAGAGCAAATTTCAAATCGACAGTCGGAAATGGATCAAATAAAGGAACTCATCGAAATGCCAGCTCGAAACACCGGAACGTACGTTGCTGCCAACGGAATATTATTCATGAAATCGTCCCAACTGAGGGACAATTTTACCGACGGATGGTTCCTGACAAAGGAAGCAAAAGTAATGCGGTACAGTGAAGCAACGAAAACGTCACATGGTATCGTCATACGCGGAAGGGGATTAACTGGCGCTAGAGACTACTTGCGTGCTCCGAACAATCCTATTTGTCTAAATATGTATCTTGGTCAAACATCCAACTTGCGCACCGATTATACAGAGGTTCAGCCTGAAGATATTAAGTGTAAACTAGTCGCGATAAGTTACTTCAAAAATCCATTGTGCACAGCATTTATTCCTTTGATTCATACAATAAAAGATATTTGATACAAGAATTTACGTGTTGTTTAATAAACTATATGAAAAGAAAATTTCCATTTCCAGTTCAGCGTTGGGGATCACGTCAGTGTGTTTTTTCCGTATCGTACCGAATGGTTTTGCCTTTTCTTCTTTTCTCTTCTCAACTCTACTGAAACTCACTTGCACGACAGTTAACGACCGCTTTTGGAAGGAAGGGATGATGGTCGGCTGTTTCCTGTAGAAGGTGGAGATATTTAAAATGAATTCTATGAAATGGGTAAATTGATAAGCAGTGCACTTACCGGTAGATCTGACAGTTTTCTTCAGGTTGCAATATGCTTTGCGACCCGACGTGTACATCAGCCTCTTGTTTGCATTACGCAACCGATTACGCAAAACATCCTCTACAAAACACGAAGATGCCTGATGGTTCGCAGTACCAGCTACCTTCCGCAACAATTCCAGAATGTTTTTTAGAGAAGAAAAGGATATTTTCGGCGTATCCTTGCCAACCCCGGTCCAGCTGCATGATGCGAAAAGCGGGCGACTAAAAAGCGCATCCAACGCACGTGCGATGTGTGTTCGTGGATCGCAGTGAGCGGTCTCGCTCTTTAGTTGGTTCACAATTTCATCCGCATACGCAGTGTCTCTGCCAAGTGTTTGTTCGAAATCGTCCAGCTGATCCTGCGTTTCCAATTGGACGATATCGATGTAGGATAAAACGCTGTGGTCCACCAAAAGTCTATCCATCGACATCTCAACAGATGCCCGAGTTTTCGCATGGTCCGTCTTCAATCTATCCAACTTCTCCTCCATCCGCGTCAATTGAAATGCGACGTCAGAGTTGCGCACGTTGGATGTCGCAACGTTTCTCCCTTGGTAGAGACACTGCGCACTGGACATTGGCAGGTTGGGAGCCGTAGTGGATGGAGGAGATTCGACTACGAGTCTGGCTACGTACAACTCGTCTGGGGCAGGCGCTGCGGTATAGTTACCCTCACCTTCCGACGGGTTCTGCAGCACCGGTGCTTCCAAAAAGGGTGCCGCTTCTGGTTGTTCGAGGAAGGTTACCTCTTTCTGGAGTACAGTAATTTCGGCGTATTGGGGTGAAGCAGCTTGATTTGGTGCAGCGTGATGCCATGCAGCATGTCGAGATCTAGCGTTGTGGTCTTCAACAGAACTGCTGTCTTTGATTGTGAAATCCGGCAATTTTTGCCATTCAATATTGTATTTTTCCATTCTTAAATGATGGCAACGGCTTAATTTATATTGCTACTTGAACTTGACACCTAGCACCACCACAAATGGTCTAGCGTGAAAACACAACTAACTTTCAGTTTCAAGGTTCAACTGCTACTGTGTACGAATCGTGACGGGACCGGCTCATGCTAAAACCAAGGAACAAACCGTAAGTAAAAATTCAACAGAAATAACCTACCTCAATATAATAACAAGTCTGCTCCAGCCAAACACACCACTATCCGCAAACCGAACGGTTTGAGAACGTTTCCCGAAGTTTTGTATGGGGCACGAAGCGTTGTTGTTGGAATTTGCCTGATTTTGCCATAACAGTAGCGACATCTGATGGTGCTACCATAGAACTATAAATATTCCGTGGCGCTGCTGAGCATTTGAAACTCCGAAAATGGAAAACGACATCATGTGTGTGCTACGGACGGACGATATGTTTTGTTTGTGATACCAACGGATAGGAAATTCCACCCCTGACCGCGAACAGAGAAAAAACAATGTTTGAGAAAGTAAATCTAATATATAAAAGTCAACGTTGTCTGTATATATATATATGTATGCACTCGCATCACGCAAAATCTACCGGGCCGATTTACACCAAACTTGGCAGGAAGGTAGCTAATTTTCCAGGATTGAATGATCTGAACTTCGTTTGTTGATATCTTCAATCCTCCCTACACCTCCCGAGCACCTACCATCTAAAATTAATGAAAAACAATTATAGCTCAACCATTACTGATTGGATTTACATAAAAATTGATACACATGCTGCTTTCGTAAGGACATAGCATGGTTTAAAATTTCATCGATCTAGGGGAAGGGGAAAGGGGGGCTCTCATACTACCCCCTACCTCAAAAATGGTAAAAATGCAATATGGATATCAATTTCGCAAGATTTATGATCTCTAAATCGAATGGCCTTACTCTTAATGTTCAATCTTAGCCCATACTCCCTCTATCCTCCTCTTCTTCAGCATAACAATAGCAATTCTCAAAACGAAGAGCGTTATTTCTTATCATGTATTCAACAGCATTACGCAAACTCTAACGGACCGATTTGTGCCAAACTTGACTGGATTAGCTAATTTTACAAGGATGAATTATTTGGACTTCGTTTGTTGATATCCCCATACCTCCCTATCCCTCCCGGATAGCAACCGTTCAAAAATAAAGAAAACCAATTAAAGCTCTACGATTATTGAACAGATTGTCACAAACTTGGTACACATACTGCTTACAAAGAGACATAGCTTTGATTAAAATTTCAACCTCCTAAGGCAAGGGAAAAAGGGGACTCTCAAATTACCCCCTACCCTAAAAATAGTAAAAATGCAATATGGGTACCAATTTCGCAGTATTTGTGGTCTCTAAATCGAATGGCCTCACTCTTAATGTTCAACCTTAGCTAAGACTCCCACTACCGTCCTCCTCTCCAGCAAAACAATAGCAATTCTCAGAACAAAAAACGTCAATTCTGATCACATGTATTCAACGCAAAATCTAATAAGTCTACCTTAACCAAACTAGGCTGGAGTGTAGCTAATTTTTTATGATTTCGAATATCCTCCGTCCCTTTCCCGAACCGAAAACTTTTCCCTATCCCCGAACACCGAACACCTAAAATGAAGAAAAATAATAATAATTAAACAATTATGGGATGGGAGTTTTACAAAATTTGGTACACGTACTTCTTAAATATGTAGCCATCATCTAATAAAATTTCATCCATGTACAGGAAAGGATAAGAGGGGCTACCATCTTACCTCTATATCTCTACAATGGTTTAAAAGCAAAATGGGTATCATTTTCGTAGTTTTTTTGGGGTCACTAAATCGAATGGAATCGAATTTGAGTGGTCAATCTCATCTCAGACTTCTTTTATCTTCTGCTACAAATATTCTCAATCACACAAAATCGATTCGATTTACACCCAACATACTAATAAGAAAGCCAATTTTCAAGTGTGAAACGTCCAACATTCTTAACATTGTAAAACTCAAGACACTGAATGAAAACACTCTTTCGTTTGGAATTGTTTTTCTACCCGGATGAAATCGGGTTAATCAGCTAGTATAAGATAAAATATTCCCTTCATAGGACGAGAAAGGTTAGGACAAGAAAGTCGTTACAAAGAAAGAAGGCGCGAGAATGACGTAATTGAAGAAACCACAAAATATTTTATGTTTTCCAGATGGAAAACTATGCGTACATAGCAAGTAGGAGTACAATCGTGAGCATTGAAGTCACGTTTTTAGGAATGAACGACAATGGATGGTGTTGTAAGAGAACGAACATGCATGCGCTCGAGAGATCAAGCAAGGTCAATTATTAATTACAATATTTACCCACGATGGATAAACTTACAAACCCCGGATTGCCACGTCAGCGTGACGATAACCAGACGCCCGCGCCACAAAGGATTGAAATCTTAACGCGATTGCTAGGATCAAACGGGCGAAGCGTCAAGTGGATCGCTATCACGGGACGCTGCGACCTCATGCAATATCATTAGGAAAGAATGAGACGCTTAGGAAAATACCGCGTAACTTTCCCACGAAGCGCAGGGGGCAATCTGCAATTAGAGCGAGATCCTTTACACCGATCTTGTTTACACCTATTAATGAAATGTTACCGAAATAGTATATAAGCGCTCGAAATTTTGAATAAACTAGATATTTTCTCCACGACCAGGACAGTGTGTTTTCAGTTTTCATAAAGTCAAGACAACACCAGCGCATACATTGTGGACAACGCCAGAGCATACATTGTGAGTCAGCATTCGATCATCGCGACGCGGCCCCCGGACCACAACATTATGCTGAGTTGCAGCTTCCCATAGCAACGCGGACCGCCCGCATTTTGCAGAGTTGCAGTTTGACAACGAGCCAACGATCCAGATCGCGAACCGACCATCAGTTGGTATCTGGCATCCAAACGCGATAGTTAGATATTAACCCGCACAGGTTTTTTTTAACACCCAGGATATTTTCTCCAGGACACTTGTGACCAGAACAGTGTGTATTCAGTTTTCATACCCAAGATTAAGATGCGAAAATCCGTTGATCGGGTGCTGTTTTCCCGTCGGATCCGACAAACCGGATCATTGTATCGATTTTTCCGGAACAATGCCGGAGAGGACGCAGCTTTGCCGCAAGCAGAGGATGCAAACATTCCTCCAATTACCCAGAACATATCCCGTAAGTAAATTGTGAATTTAACAGTGGAATTACTTTTAAGAAAAATGTGTGTAGTGTGTTTATACGTGTGATAATAGGCTCGGAAACAGTTTTTCCAAAGAATGCACTCGTTGATGCAAGTGATTATTTACAGCAGGCGTCTCCATAACCGTATCGTAGGACCTTGCAAAGTTTATCATATGCAATCAATGAAATTGCGATCATGATCAATTATTACACTTATTCTATTCTAAGCGCCGCCTGAGTGTATGGAAGAAAACAACGCGAACGATGAAACAGCGGATTGTGGCAACGATGAAGATGATGATTTCGAATTGGGTTTTCGCGAGGAAATACGATCTTTTGCATTAGATGCTAATTTACCGCACATTCATTGTAACCGTCTTCTGGCTTTACTTCGAAAATACACAACGGAGAACTTTCCAAAGGATTCCCGGACATTTTTGGAAACATACAGAGATAAAGCAAATCGGACCATTTTAAACATCGAGGGAGGACAGTTCTGGTATCAAGGAATCAGAGCTTGTTTTGCTTTTGAGCTGAGGTAAGTTGAAAATTATTTGATGAATCGTTGATGTCGTTTAATGTCTCGGAATCTTGTTTTTCTGTTTAGCAATATAAAACCTCCCACAGTGAACACGGTCCATATCAACGTATCGGTCGACGGATTGCCACTACACGATAGTGGACCTGCACAGTTTTGGCTGATACTCATCGATGTTTTCGAGATGCCCGACGCTCCAGTGATGACGGTTGGACTTTTCTGCGGAGATTCTAAACCAGCCAACCTTGAGGAATATCTGCGCCCGTCTGTGGATGATACCAACGAAGTACAGGAGAACGGAATCACCATCGGAGGAAAACCAGTCCAGCTCAGATTGCGCGCAATAATTGCAGACTCACCTGCACGTGCTTTCATAAAAGGTATGCCTGGAAAGTAGATGGTGATAGAAGTGACTGTTAATATTGTTATAATTTTCAGGAATCGCTTATTTTAACGCAAAGCAGGGCTGTTTAAAATGCACCGGTCTAGGTGTTTACCATAAAGTTTTGAGGAAGGTTATTTTCCCCTCAAGTGCAGGACCAAAGTGAACGGATAGCGCATTCCGAGCAGGCAGTTATGGCGAGCATCATCGATCGAGAACACCTCTACTGGATATTCGTTACATCGACATCATAGAGGATGTCATTATAGCCGATCGACTGCATCTGATGGACCACGGAGTGACAAAAAGGCTCCTGACAGGATGGTGCGAAGGAGGACTAGGAACTCAGCATCGATGGACATCAGCACAAAAGGGAACTATTTCGGAGAAGCTGCTGCAGATGAAGTTTCCAAATGAAATGAACGCAGCAATGCGTTCATTAAATAGCTTATCTTCTTGGAAAGGTACAGAGTTCAGGAGGTTTTTACACTATGCCAGCTTAGGGATTCTAAGAGATAGCTTAGATCAGGATGCGTTCGATCATTATATGTTGTATTTTTGTGCCATAACACTGTTGTCATCGAACGCTTACAGGGAACATTGGAGGCTTGCGGGGACATTGCTTGAGAAGTTCGTGGATCAATTCGGCTCAATTTATGGTGCTGGACACATCTCAAGTAATGTCCATCAACTGTTGCATATATACGATGACGTTGCTAAGTTTGGGAACCTTGAAACAATTTCTTCATATCGATTCGAAAGCTTCATGCAACAGTTGAACCGCATGCTCCGTTCAGGATACAAAAATATACAACAGGTAGTGAACAGGACAGCAGAGAAAGCAGCTTTTGAATTTGTCAGAACGAGGTTGAGAGCAAAGTATCCAAGAGTAAAAGAGATAGGGAACCAAACGGTTTTATTCGTTAGCCAGGGTTTTTCTTTAAGACAGGGAATGAGGAATGAATGGTTTTTAACATCGGATAACAGCATAGTGCAGTATCAGGGAATTGTTGAGGAAGCAGGGTCAATCAGAATATTAGGTAGGAGACTTAACAAGAAGGCAGTTATGTTTCAGACACCAGTTGGTTAAGAGATTATGCACTTGTATGTAGGGAAATTAGAAGATTTGTCTGTTAGTGTGTTTAGGATTCCATTGTCTCATGTTAAATGTAAGTTAGTTGCCTTGGAAAGAAGTGAGGGTTTAATAGATTTTGCTCCTCTGTTACACACGTTAGTATAATAGGTAGCTAGGGTTAAGTATGCACACAACTGTAACAAAGATAGTAAAATACATTACTGTTCTAATAATTGATAATTCTTTTGTCATTAAAGTTTAATCTTACTTACACTGCTACTGCTTCGAACGTTGAACCGTGGAACTTTTCGTTTCTTGATGCAGCAGCCTGGCTGGGGCATTTTTTAATTTAGCCTTGAAATACTCGGCCAAAAACTTCTCCGACACCGCTTGATGACTATTACTTGCTATTTTTTGTAACAGTTTTAGCACACCTTCAAATTCCCGCATGGCCGATTTATCATTACCGAGCCCTGTCCAGCTCAATTTGGCCAACAAGTTTTTGTGGAGGCAGAGCTCCACGGCGTCATTTAGGCGACGACGACAATCCGCTTCCTGAACCATGGTGGTTAACCATAGCTCCACGGTTTCTCTGAACGATGGATCGTCCAACTTGTTGTTGAACTCTATCAACTGGGGTAACTCTTCGAGGGGTGACATGGTGAATTCACTGTGTTGTCTGAGATCACCTCTCGGCACAGACAAATCAAGCAAACGGTCCAGCTTTTTTGAAATTATTGTCAGCCGTTTATCCGTTTGTGCCATAAATGATTTCATTTTATCCTTCAACTCGGCCACCTCATTTTCTATTGATGATTTTGCTGGTGATGTTTGTGTGCCTATTGTTGTACTGATAGGCAACACAATTATGTCCGAGTGAGGAACGGTGATCAACATTTGTTGTGCAGGTTCGGTTGATTTTTTCCGTTCAGCAGCAGGATCGATCTAGCGAATAACATAGATTGTTAGTTCACATAGGTTTTAGTAACATAAATGAATACCAATCTAACGTTACCTGACAGTTCAACGGTGATACACACGTTCCGTGCTGCTCCTCTTTAACACATTGTGAATGGCCAGACTCCACTTCCCACTGTGTTGAAGGGCCAGACTCCACTTCCCACTGTGTTGAAGGGCCAGACTCCACTTCCCACTGCGTAGAAGGGCCTGACTCCACTTCCCACTGCGTAGAAGGAGCAGGCTCCCGGACAAATTCCAATGGATCATTTTGCACCTTTTGGGGTTTCACACGCGCGCCAGCTTTAATTTTCCGGCGTTTTGGTTTTGCCGCGGACGGGGTGCCTTGCGACAACCATATCAACGGAGGAGGCAAATCCGGAATATCGGTTGATTCGGAATGTAGCACAAGCGGCCTTTTCTTCGCTGAGGATGCTGATGGCGTATTTTGATCCATTTGAATAATCTAAAACCAAATTCACGAACGCTGTATTTAAATTGGACACTGGCAGCTCTTCACTTACCAAAGCTTTTGGTTTAACCGGTTGAGACGTTGAATGCCACACCAAACTATGAAGATCAACACCAGTCACGGTAAGTACTTTATTTATTTATTTATTTATTTATTTATTTATTTATTATTGTTGTTCAGTTATCGGGCTGTGAGCCTAAATAACGAGGTATCTTACACATATAATACATAGTTAAGACGCTATACTAAAACGAAGGACCTGACGTAACTGAGATACAGACATATGGAAGTCGACGGAAAACCCTAGCTTATTGTATACACGCAAGCATTGGATCAATGGATCGTTGGCGCCAAATTCACTTACTCTATAGGGTATCCTAATTAATGTTCTGCCTCTTAAATTTCTGCTTGGTGCCACAAGTTCAATATTCTCAAGAATGAAGGGAGCATCCACTTCACCATTAAGTAATTTATGGATAAACAGACATTGAACAGTACTTCTTCTGGCTTCTAAGGTTTCAAGGCCGAACAAAAGACATCTTACGTTGTACGGGGGACGCGGCATTTGGTTAGCCCATGGAAGACGATAGTACATAACACGTGTTACTTTTTTTTGTATTTTTTCAAGACGTTCAATTTTCGTAACATGGTTAGGACACCAGACAATGCTTGCAAACTCCAGAATTGGACGAACTAGGGCACAATATAACGATTTTAAACAGTAAGGATCCTTAAAATCTGTCGCAACACGAAGAACAAAACCTAGCATTTTGGTCGCTTTGGTGATTATGGTCTGGTAGTGGCATGAAAGGTTAAGCTTACTGTCTAAAATTACTCCTAAGTCACGTATCACAGTGCAACGAGGAACGCCAAGGTCAGTAATTTTGTAATCGAATATCACAGGTGTCTTTTTCCTTGCAAAGGTTATAGAGTTACATTTGCTCACATTAACATACATGTCGTTTTTAGTACACCAGACAGAAAATGAGTTAAGCGCGTCTTGTAATTTTTTGCAGTCGTCAAGGCCCTGCACAGGAAGGAACATTTTCAAATCATCGGCAAACAGCAGAACATTCACATTACGTACGGTGTAGGCGATATCATTAATAAATATTGAAAACAGTAACGGGCCCAGAATGCTGCCTTGGGGGACACCGGACGAGTTACAAAATGATTCGGAAAAACATGACCCTATTTTGACACAAATTTGACGATCTTGTAGGTAACTATCGAGCCAATTAACGACATTGATATGGACACCATACTTAAGGAATTTAGCAAGCAGAATACAGTGATTGACCTTGTCGAAAGCAGCACGGAAGTCGGTGTAGATAGCGTCAACTTGCTCGCCCTTGTCAATGGTGTCGTAGCAAATGCTTAAGAACGATAGCAAGTTGGTCTCAATAGAACGCTTCGGCATAAAGCCATGTTGTAGAACGGAAATAGACTGACTGAAAGCACGATGGACATGGAGGTGCATGATTTTCTCGAACAGCTTACCGCAAGCACATAACATTGAAATTCCTCGATAGTTACACACATCTATTTTGTCAGATTTTTTTGGAACGGGAAACATCCAGGACGATTTCCAAAGAAGCGGGAAGCGTTTCGACTGCAAGGATTTGTTGAACAAAACAGTCAAGACAGGTATAAGAGCAGCCTTGCAGTTTAGTAGGATTGCGCTTGGGATGGAGTCAGGCCCAGGCGCGAACGATGGCTTCAATTGAGAGAGTGCAGCACACACCTCAGCTTCAGAAAGAATGGGCAATGTTAGGTCGACTTCCTCGTTAATGCCAGTTGTAGCTGGTGTGGTGTCGTAACTGGTCGAGGAGTTGCTGGTGTAAATAGAGGCAAAGTGCTTCGCGAAAGCTTTGCAAAACTCGGCATCTCCGGTGATCGTTTTCCCTTGATAGACCAGGGAGGAAGGGAGCCGTTTGCTAGACTTCTTAGTATTCACGAAGTTCCAAAATGCCTTGGGATTCTTCTTAAAGTTGATCTCGATTTTTCTAATATGTTCAGCATAGGCAATCCGATTGAGCTCTTTGTAAATTTTGGCAGCACGAGCAAAGTTTGTCTGGTGAAATTCGTTTCGCAAATGACGCATGGTACGTAGTTTTCTCAAAGCTCGATTTCTTTGGCGTTTCGCACTTTGGATCGAGGAATTTGTCCATGGTGGTTTCTTGGGTTTTGAGAAACGTGGGACAAACTGGTCGAAGAAGCTGTTGATCACTCCAGTAAAGCTCTTGACATTTTCGTCGATGTCATCGTCCGTTGTAACCAAGTCCCAGTTTACAACAGAGAGCGCATCGGTGAGACCAGCGAAATTCGTTCGTCTGAAGTTAAAGTCACGTTGCGTGGAAGCGCGAACTTGTGAAATGCTGCGGCACGGGATCGACAAGCTGGTAGTTAGTGCAGGATGGTGCAAGTCAGGATCGACCAAATTATCCTGGCACAAGTCAATTGGACTCAGAAGTTCGGTGGAGTCTTCATCGGCAAAAACGAGGTCTAACATGGTGTTGTTGCGATTCTGGATAGTATTCAGCTGTTGAAGACCAGCGAAATAGATGCCGTCGAGAAGAGCCTCGCACGCTGACGAAATACGGGAATGAAGAAGGTCAAGCATCGGGAGGTTATTCGGCATGTTCCATTTTAAGGAAGGTTGATTGAAGTCGCCAAAGAGGATGAGGTGATCATTTAAGAATTTGTCTCTGATGTTATGAAGAGAATTGCAAAACAGGTTTATTACGATCGAATTGGTTGTTTGGTCTGGAGGCAGGTAGAAAGAACCAATGATCACAAATGTTTCATGAACTTTTGCTCTAACCCAAAGGCACTCTATGCTTGATGAGTTGGGTGAGCACTGAGTTGAAGTGTATATTGACTTGACCGCAATGAGAACCCCACCACCTCTGCTTTTTGTACTGTTTGTGGCAGAACGGTCCATACGATATACAATATATCGGTTGGTGTCGAATAGTAGTGAGGATGGAATGCTATCATCCAGCCAAGTTTCAGTTAGAACAATCACATCCCAGTCAGTGATCGTAGAGCAGGCATAGCATTCGGTGGTTTTGGTGCGCAATCCTCTGACGTTTTGATAAAAAATATTGAAGCAGCCAAGTCGGGTCGAATTAATCAGTTTTTGTTTAAAAAAGTCGAGCCAGTGAGAGAAGTATTATGTGATGTGGTGGCCTCCATCTGGTGCTCGGGCAGACCAGAGGAATCTTGTCGTTGTGCTGGTAGACTTGGTTGTGAAAGGAGCTGTTCGGGGTCATCTGAAGGACGCCAAAAGTACGGCACGTGCTGGCGGTTGTCGATAAATTCCCGGAACATTAAACCCTGTGGCCATGAGGAAGGGTCCAAAGCCTTATTGCGGAGGCTCATGGGTAGCCCGACCTTGTAGGATAGGAAGGTCAAAGTCCCTGGATCCAAACCGCGGGGGAGCAGTGGGTAAATCAAGTGATCGTCAGTATCTAAGCATTTCAGGATCAAAGCAGCAATCTTTTCCTTTGTGACCTCGGGTGCGATACGTGTTAGAAAGAGCCAACATCTGGGCTGTTTTGGCACAGCTGGCACCGTTCTAAACGATAGCGATGGGGAGGTGGTGGCAGTTCCCGTCAGGAGCTGAGGTGGAGCCGGTGGCGAGCGGTCGGCTAGTCTACGTTTAGGCGCACTCACCGGAGTGCCAGAGTGAATCGGTTCAATTCGGCTGGTCCACGCTTGTGAGTGTTGAGTTGCAGCGCGAATGGCGCCTCCGACGGAGCTCATTGGAGCAGTATTGGTGAGATTGGAAGGATTACTACTTTTATCGAACACTTCTTTCCGTAGCGACTCTATCAGCTCCGACTTAAAGGTGTTGAATCGAGCCTCCAATTGGCCCAGGAGCACAGAGAAACCACCTGGATGAATATCTCTGCACGACTTGCAGGACCAGAAAAGCTGTGAACTCGGGCGTTTTAGTTCCTTAATGATACCGGTGGCAAGCCCGGTGCACTTGTAGTGGAAGGACCTTCCACAGAAGCCAGTACACACACACTCTCCATCCGTAACGTCATCTCCGCAGGCGGAGCACACTGAGAACACAGATGCCATTATCCGGGATATCACGCACACTAAACAGAAAAGTAGCTATGGCAACCGAAGAGTATGATCGAGCACTGAACTTTAAAATGTTTGTTTTAGCACAGGACGCCGCGTAAACTTCACTATCAAGACCCAAAGTAGCAGGCGAAAACAGTCAGAGACGCACAAAAACTACAGCCATCAACAAACAACAATCAAACACGATGAAAAACGGAAAAAACCACGGAGCCAACAGAAACACATCAATGCCAATGACAGTTGTTTCCAATGAGGACTACTTTGTCACCAAATAAATATAACATAAACATATTCTGACATTTCTCCCTAGCCAGCTTCGATCCAACCTGCTGCCGAGACAAAAGTTAACACCGCCTAATAATTAGCTTGAGCAATTAGTGTGCGTAAATAGTTAACTCCTCCGCTCATCAATATGCATAATACTTTTCAATATGCATAATCTCTTTTACAAAAATATTGGTGGTTGTCTCCACTAGGTGTACCGACTAATTGTTTTTGCCATAATTCGAGCGTGCTAGAAACCAGCTCAAAACGTTCTCGCGACAGAATGTGCCGCGCCCGAAGACGGTATTTTTCGTCTGCAAGAATACCTTCTTCGAGCAGTAGTGCACGACCGCTATTCTGCCCCCAAAAACGCACGGTTTGCGGATAGTGACAGAATATACACCAAACCAAACCGAACGACTAAGCTAGACTTCGGCGAAAAGCCGGCAGCACCACCAGCTGGCAGACAACCAGAGAGGGAAGAGAAAAGTGTGGGGGTCGCAGCATGGTAGCATGGATGGTAGCAGCAACAAAGTAGTAATATCACAAACGAAGGAAAGAGGATAGAGAAATAAATATGAAAAAAACTTTTTTTTGCTCGCATCGCAAGCTTTCAGCTTGTTGAAGCTTAAAGCTGCATCGTGTAAGCTTTCTACAGTCGAGACACTTAAATTATTTCATGAACTGCAGCGCTGCTTCTGAATGAACGCAGCTGCTTTAATAGAAAAAGCAGCTGAATACTCCACAGAAAAGCAGCGGTCATTTTCCATAGCGGAATGTTGGCTGGGTGGTTTAAAACTAAACAAACGATTGTCACGCACCCTAGGGTTCTACGGGTAAAAGTTTCGAGCAGTATAATAAACCATGGTTTCTGGCATCGCATACGCTCTGACTTCAGCGTTGACGATGGTTTATTATATGATGTGTCTGGGGTAGTTGTTTAATAAACAAATCTTCCGCGCAAGATATTTTATTGTAAAATATCAATAGGGAAGTCGATATTTTTGTGGAACTAGGCACAACAATGTACATTTTTAACATTGGAATGGATGAAAAAGGTTATGTCGCCGATGGGCAAACGAGTGTTTAAAGAACATTCGGCAATTTAACACATAAGTTACTATGGATAGGATTAGTCAACGTGCATCTTTTTCATATTTATTAGCTAATCGAAAGCACGTGAGTTTTTTGTTGAGGTTGAGTGAGAACACTCTGACGGCCGGCTACATCTATAGATGTAATGGCTCCGTTTGAGTTTGCATCCGATCGCATCATTTTGGTGTGCTGTCAACGCTGTCACCAGACACGCACCACAGACTACTGGATGTAAACAAATATCAAATGGAAAGTAAACAAATTTCACAGGGCGCGTTGCCGTTCGTTCGTAAATTCTAATCAAGATTGAAAAAGAATGATCAAACAGGGCGGCCAGATATGGAGGAACTAGTGCAAACGCAAAGCGTTGCGACACCGTGAATTGTGCGGCCGTCAAAGTGTTAAACAGAGTTGGTTGGATTATGGGGCTAAACCAAATAGGGTATTCCCAGTCTTCAGCGAACCGAACCATATCCGGTTGTATGAACGAAGGCAAAAAATGGCGTATTCCATCTAATTTTTCTAAAAAAAAGAGGAAACGGAAAATTGAGAGATATCTACTTTATATATTTTAGCATTTTCATATAATTTGAATGCAGTTTCCAGTTGAACCAAATGCCTTGCTTCGATACGAATCAGTCGACATAATTTTCTAAAAGATTTCACAGGTTTGTGTTTTCCATGTCGTGTTGTTAGTTTTTCATTTGTAGTTAATGAAAATGTACCAATGCCAAGAAAACAACTAGTGAAAATTTTAAACAGTAAAGAAAAACAAAGAAGTTGTTTTTTTTATTAAAAATTGGGTTGAAAACGTTCAGAATAACATTTTAAATTGTTTGTGATCAAAGCGCAAAGTGGGCTTTGTATCAAAATTGCATCCAATGGTTTAACATTTAACCATGGTCAATTGAAACAGTACGCGAAACAAAATTCGAGTGGCTAAAATAGACCATCGCTTAATTTAAGCCATGGTTAAAAATTAAACAAATTCGTATGCGATTCCACCTAGTATTACTTAATCGAAGTGGACTGACGGAACAAACGAGTGATCGTCCAGGGCAGGGGTCTCCAAACTTTTTAGAACACGGACCGCATTGGGTAGCATAGCCGTAGCGGAGGGCCACTCGTAGTTTATCATATGCAATAAATTGGTGTTGGTTTTGGTGGTGGCGGTGGGATGGGGAGGGGGGTGGGGGGGGTGGGGGGGGTGGTAGTTGTATTGAGGTTAAAGAAACTGTAACTCTCCAAGTTTAGAGATGAATCCACTATTTTATTAATCCTGACATTTCTATATTCATGTACGTACCTAAACCTACTCAACAATCTACTAATGCGAATGATGCAATTGTTTCTTCGGCGCTATTATCGTCGAAAATTCGGGTTTCAGGTTTGACGTTCCTATTATCAGTACGGACTCCATATGTTTGTCCGTCAAATTAGATCGTAATTTATTTTTCACATATTTCATGCGAGAAAATGTTTCTTCACACAAATATGTCGTTCCGAACAGTGAAATATACTTGCACGCAAAATCCTTCATGTTTGGAAAATCCTTTAAAAAAATTTACTAGCCCTTCTTTGAATTTGTCCTTCAGGTAGTCATTTGTATGAATTTCGATGAGCTCCAATTGCAATTCATTGGGACTATCCTCAACAACCGCTTCGAATGGATTTTGGAACATTCTTATTTCTGAAGCTTTTGCATCTACTTCAGAAAACCTATCGTTTAACTGGTTTTGCAAATTGACAATCATATCACATGCATACTCAACTGGGAACTCTTCCTTTGATTCCTCTTTCCATTTTTGACACTCCGGAAAATGAGTAAAATTTGTTTTTTTAAGCAGTTCTAAAAATAAACTAAGCTTTAATCTAAAAGCCTTAATATTTGCGTATAAGTCGGAAATAAGATTTTCCTGACCTTGAAGTTTAAGATTCAATGCATTGAAATGGTTTGTTACGTCTGCCACAAACGCCAATTTCCAAATCCAGGATTTGTCACGTTACAACGGCTCTTGTTTTCCCTTTTTATCTAAAAATTCTATAACATCCTTCCTTATTTCAAGCATTCTGTTCAATAGTTTGCCACAACTCAACCATCTCACAGCTGTGTAATAAGGCAAGTCATGATAATCTGATTCATTATCTATCAACACGCTCCTAAACTGTCGGTGATTCAGACCGTGCGATCGAATGAAATTCACTATTTTAACGATGGGTTGAAGTACACAGCTAATATCTAAATATTTAGCGCACAACGCTTGCTGGTGAATCAAACAGTGTACGAACATAGGCTAAGGAACATTCCTTGTTTTGCAGTCCTTCTTCACTTGTCCTACCAAATCTTTTTTAACGCCACTCATATTATTTCCTCCATCAACAGTTAAACCACTAAAGTTACGCCAATCTAGATTGTACTCCAAGAAAGTTTTAATTAGCTGGGTGAAAATATCTTCCCCGGTAACGGTGCCATACATGCTATGCGTTGTGACCAACTCTTGTATTACATTCACGTTTTCATCCACTCCTCTGATGAAAACAAGAAGCTGCGATGTAGAAGAAATGTCCAACGATTCGTCCATTGCAATTGAAAAGTATCGAAAGCTGGCTGCTCGTATTTTTATTTGGTCCACTATGTTTTCGCCGATATCCTCCACGCGACGAGTAGTTGTATTGGCACTCAAAGATACATTTGCAAACTTTTGTAGTGCGTCTGGATAGAGTTCCTGAACAACTTCTAGCATACACTCCTTCACTAATTCACCATCAGTAAATGGTTTACCTCTTGTAGCCAAGATATACGCAAAAATTAAACTGCTATTTATCGTTTTTCCAACAGAACAGCCACGATAATTTGCAATGGACCCTTTTTATCACTTTTTTCTGCTCCTACTGTTGGACTTATTGCTCGAGATCCGTTCAGTCTAACTCCGAACCCCTCTTCCTTCAATCACTCTTTTTGTCGGACTAATCCTCGCAATCCAACTCACAAACATATGTAACAGTGATATCACTCTCTCTGGCTCGCGATAACTCGCGATGTATGTAAATAGAGATCACGTAGTAAACAAAGTTTATACCCACCTTTCGGGTATGACCCAACGAACCTTTGACAGCTTATTCAGCTAGGTCCTGCTTTGTGTTTACAGCACGCTTGCCATTCGTGCAGTGTTGTGTCTGTTGTGTGTTGATTTCAATTTCAATTTTCAATTTCAATTTCAATTTATTTTACATTGTTTGCCACGCGGGCTATACAAAGTATTTCTTAAAACTATAGATACACTTAAAACAAGAAGACCAAGCACAAGAGGAGGAGAGGGATAGATTACATGAGGGAGTTGTTAAGTCGTGAACGAAAGGAAGGGATGGAGACGTTGTAGTCAAACAGGTGGCTAAAGCTATTGAAGGAAGACATGGCGCGGATAAAAGGATCATTTTGGGAGAAACGCGTACGGCGCGTGGGAATAAGGAGAGGAGGCCTTTCCCGAAGGTTATGGGAAGGGACGTATAGAGGGATATGAGAGAGGAGTTCCGGAGCGTCAGTGGAGTGTAGGAGAAGTTGGGCGATGAAAATAGCCTGAGCGTTCCGGTGGCGAGTCTGAATCGTGGATAGCCCCAACAATTGACACCGCGACTCGTAAGGCGGGAGGGAGGAGGCATTGTAGCCGAGAAGACGCCTCACCGCCAGGCGCGTGAAGCGTCTCTGCACCCCCTCCAACCTTCCCAAGGCGGTGACACCTGTTGGGGTCCATACCACGGAAGCATACTCGAGGATCGGTCTGACCCAGCAGCAGTAAAGCGCCATCAAGCAGCGCGGGTCCCGCACTTCCGATGCCAGGCGAGAAATAATCCCTAACAAACGGTTGGCCTTGCACACCACCTGGTCAATCTGCACACAGAAGGACAAGGCGGCGTCAAGCCACACCCCCAGGTCCTCGACAACCGACACCCGCGACAAAGCAACGCTACTAATACAGTAGTCGTAGTGGGTCACCCCAGCGGAGCGACTGAAGGATATGACACAACACTTGGGTGTGCAGAGAGTCAATCCATTCGCGGAACACCAGTCGGAGAAGCGTTGGAGGGGTTCTTGAAGGAATAAGAAGTCGGAAGGAGAGGATATGGGGCGGAATAATTTGACATCGTCAGCATACAGTAAGTGCCCGTTGGGGGGCAGTACACTGACACAGTCATTAAGGAACAGAGAGAACAGGAGAGGGCTAAGGATGCTACCCTGCGGAACACCCGATACACCGAAGTACGGATCCGAGAGAACCCCCCTCACCCGCACAGAGTAAGATCGGCCGCTAAGGAACGATCTGATCCAGGAGTAAAGAGGCTCCCCAATCCCCAGCCGCTCGAGTTTTGCCAGCAGTAAGCCATGAGGCAGGCTGTCAAATGCGGCCTTCAGATCGGTGTAAATGACGTCAACCTGACGCCCAGAGTCCAGATTGGGGTAAACCACGGACAGTAAGGTCATCAAATTGGTCACAGTCGAACGGCGAGGCATGAACCCGTGTTGATTCGGAGAAATATACGGGCGCACGCAGGGGAGGATGGAGGAGTGTAGGATGGATTCGAGGACTTTGGAGGTGGCACAGAGGAGGGAGACGCCTCGATAGTTGGCGGGGGATAAGCGGCATCCCTTCTTGTGAATCGGGACAACCCAGGCCGATTTCCACAGCCCTGGAACCTCCCCTTCGCGGAGGCTGCGCGAAAATAGACGCGCCAGGATAGGGGCTAGGGAAGCCCCGCATCTGCGTAAAACAGACGCAGGGATGCCGTCAGGGCCAGGAGAGAAGGAAGGCTTCAACCTTGCTAGCGCACCACAAACGTCACCCTCGCTGATCTCCACCAGGTCGCAAGTGAGGACGTCAAGGGGGGTATGAGCAAGGCCCTCGGAGCCAGAGGCAGCCGACTGAGCCGGGTCAACGAAAACGCTCGAGAATTGCTTTGCAAAAAGTTTACAGACGCCATGAGGGGAGGAAGCTGTCTCTCCATTAAGAGACATGGAATGGGGAATGCGGGAGAAACCGCGCCGGGCGTTCATCAATCGCCAAAAAGATCTGGGATTAGTAGACAGTCGCGACTGAATACGTAGAACGTATGCCTGGTATCGAGCCCGATTGTAGCCTCTGTAGGCAGAGGCTGCGAGCTTGTAGATATGCCTCCAGAAAGGAGAGCGATACCGACCATACATACGGATTGCGCGTTTCATGTCCGCCTTCAACACGCGAAGATGCCTGTCTGACCAAACGGGGATAGGAGGAGGGCGAGCAGGAGGACAACATAAAGGGAACATTGAACATAAAACGCTAGTAAACTTAATGACCGCTTCACTGCATGAGTCCTCCGAATCAATCACCGACCAGTCGTAGTCGATGATTAACCTATTTAACCTAACGAAATCCATTTTTAGGAAATTTAGCCTACGCGGCCGTGACGTTACCCTAACACCCTCATGAGGCTGAACACTCGAGATCATAACGGTCAGGGTGAGCTCAAGAGGGGGATGGTATGAATCAGCAGGGACTAGCGGAATCGGCGCCAAACCTACATGCGCACACGAATCTAATGCGGCCGAATTCACGAAAACTAAATCTAACTGTCGATTCAGCGAGTTAACCACCCCTGAAATTTGACGCATACCATTAAATGCCATACCATCGGCGAAGGAGATAGCATGCGACGGAACTCCTGCAGCGTTGTATGGAGCAAAGTAATTAGGTACCGATGAGGGTACAGGGCGCCACGACAATCCTGGGAGATTGAAGTCACCGAAGAGAGCTAGTTGGTCGTCGGGCCTCATCTGCTCGGAGATCCGAGAGACGCTCTCGATCACTTCCTCCAGACAACGCACCGACGAGCTACGATCAGGGGGCAAGTAGCACACACCGATGTAGAAAGAGGACCGTTGATGATGCACCCTAATCCATAGGAGCTCCAGCGATGGGAATGCGTGTGGAATACGGGACGACACCAGCTGGCTTGCGCAAGCGACGAGGACGCCGCCGCCACGAGAGTGCGTACTGTTGATCGAGCTGCGGTCGCAGCGATACACCTCGAAGCTATCCTCGAACAGCAATGAAGAGGGCAATGAGTCATCCAGCCAGGTTTCAGTGGCGATGATGACGTCATACAGCGAACCGGAGACTGCCTGACGAAAGTCGCTTGTTTTGGTGCGTAGCCCTCTCACGTTCTGGTAAAATACCTGCAGCGAGGAGCGAGCCAGCGGAGTGACCGAAGCAGAAGAGGTGAGCAGGCCAGCGGCATCGGGCGAGCGCGCAGCATCAGACGAACGAGATCCGACGGGCGAAAGGCCGGCGGATGGAGAGCGGGTGGATGCAGGCAAGCAGGAAACAGCCGGAGAATTCGAAAGCAGGAGCTGAGCAGGAGCGTGTGAAAGCGCGTAGGAGTAAACAGGAGCAGGATCGATGGAAGTCGTTGTGATAACGGCAGTAGAAGTAGTGCCGGCAGGCGAGTGGACGGCATCGAGTGGCGTGTGCGTCCCAAGCTATGCGCCTGTGTAAGACGGAGACGCAGGACTATTGGCCACACGGCATTCGTTACGCAACCGCTTTCTGGGCGAGGCTGGTGTATGCGGCAGAACCGCCATCAAGTCAGCCGGTGGTGTGGTGAGCGTTAAGTCGTCATCCGGAGTGCAAACGGGGGTCCGTACATTATGCCCGTGCCGCGTCCTATCGTCGACAAACTCACGAAAAATCAACGCAGGCGGCCAAGTGCTAGGTGACAGGGCAACACTCTGCATTGAAGCAGGCAGCCCAACTTTGAAGGACACAAAGTTGAGGGTGTTGCAGTCGGTGTCACGTTTCACCAGTTTGCGCACAATGATATCCTCTTCATTGAGCGAGAGGCGGCTGCAGGTCATGGCGGAGATGACATCTTCAGTTACGGACGGATCAAGACGGGTGATGAAGAGCCAAAACTTCGGTGAGTTCAAAGGGATGCATTTTGGATCCTGTGCATCCGGTGCACCCGTGCCTCTGCGGAGGGGGGGCGGTGACGACAAGTGATCAGCAGTGACGGTGTTTATGTGCGTTGGACGCCCGGTTGCCTTTTGCGATGGCGCAAGTGCGATGCGGTTGTTAGTTTCGTTTATCGGGCCAGTCATCGTAGGAGCATGAGAAGTGAGAAGTGATGGGGCAGCCGTGAGGACGCTGCCCGAAGTGAGCGAGAGCATATCCACTCTCATATCAGCCACTGAGAGCGCCAGTTTATTTATGGCGTCTTCGACCATTTCAAGGCGGCTGGACGCGGGAACTTCTCTTTGGGCCAACCGATCCTTGAAAGATGGTAAACATGCCTGGCACAGCCAAACCACTCCAACTTCCTTGGCAAGCTCCTTAATCACCGAAGGCGATAGGCCCGTGCATTTACGGTGAAAACTCCCCTCGCAGTGCCCAGAACACATCACTGGGTTGGCGTCCAATTCAAGGGAGCATAAATGGCAGGACATCTTAAAACGCACAGCGCAGCAAAAGGCACAGGAGAACTGGAAATACACGTTCCGACGAAGAACACAGTACACAGATCCGCGGGGTGTAGCTCGGAAGATACGCGAAAATCACGCCAACGTAGATGAACGAAAACGAGGGACAGTGCCGGGAAGAAAGTGGCCCAAGCAGCGCGGAGAATAAAGAACGTCCGACCGACTTGACAGCTGACTGTTGACTTTTACAACTTAGTTATTATTCCGAAAGAAAAGAAGGGACGATGCCCAACATTCCCGTCAGAAGTGTAAACAAAACCATCAATCTAAATCAAAATTGAAACCGATGCTAAAGCACTGTGGGCCGTAGTTTGGAGACCCCTGGTCTAGGGGATCATGGAAGCCCTTTCCCTTACAGGAAGCAAGACGTTTGGTTAGGAAGTTTGATGCTTAGTCCAGACAGTCCGAAAGTTCTGTCCTGACTGGCTGCTCGTCGCTTTTATTTATGCTCTTCGTATGGTGCGTGTCTTGGGGCGTTGTTTTACAAATAGTTTTGGTGTGTTGGTTGATCCTATTTCACCATAAGGGTGGCCTGATTTCTAGGACATGGAGAGTTCGCTATGTGGAGATGAACAGTAAGACAGCGTGCCCATCACATACTGCTCAAGCATTTTTTGTTGTGCAGGCTTGTTCAGTAACGGAAGGGTGTCTATATGTGCTGCAAATTTTGTAATAAACGCAGCCTGTTTCTGGCCCAGTTCTTTTCCAGTGTTTGTGTGCGCGCCTACGACAATTCTTTGAACTCCTTCATTGCGGACTTGCGCCAAGCACGCGTCGGAACTGTATAATCTTTTTTGGCATATTCGTGCAAATAGTACTCGCTTGCCATAAGTGGAACGTAAGCAGGCTTTTCTACCGCCATGTTGTCCATATTTTGTACGTGAAGTTTTTTCTGGTCTCGTCGAAAAGTTGCAGACGGAATCTAGGAGTTCCCCGGTTCTAAAAAAACAATTAAACTACAAAAAAACATCATTTGTAGTGTAAAACACCTATAGTGCACCCATAATTAAAACAAATAGCTTTTGGAAGCTATTTAATTACCAAAACTAAAGTTTTGGAATGATAGGATTCGTCTGGCGTATCATCGATTCCGACCGGTAACATCTGCTGATCTACGCTACCGCCGCCGGCACCGACACTCGTCGGCACAACGCCGACAGACTGCCGGCTAGTGGAAGTTTCGCCGAAAGTGAACCGTGCGTTGGGCTCCTGCGGATGTGGCAAACTCACGGCCTCACCATCCGTGCGTCGTGTTACGTAAAGTGTCGGTGTACTGGGCACGATCCGATCATCGGCACTCTCGTGCTCGAAATTCATCAGCATCAAGAAAGCGATCTGTTGCTGTTGCCGACTGAGCGTATTCACCAGCTGGCGCTTGGCGGCTAGCATAGCGGCGTTGGAGGAGGTGGAGGTGGTGCCGCACGCATTCTGCGCCTCGTTGTCCTCGTCCTCGTCCCTATTACTCGTCGTACGTTCATTATTAAAGTATCTACATAGTTGCGTCGTCCTTGAACACTGCATACATTTACGGTTACGCTCCTTCCCCGGGATTTTCTTCTAAAGTTGCGAGGCCTGTGCTGCCGGTGGGGCTTTTTGCAGTAACCCTCACGATGACCCATTCGATTACAATCTTGGCATTTGTGGGACTTACAGGGTTTCGATTGATGTAATGGAACATTTGAATCAGCTGGTGTAATGTTCTGACATGTTTTCAATAGGGTTAAGGAAGGGGGAGTCCGGTGGAAGATATTCTATCCGAATGTTGTTGGTTTGCGAACTCTTTTACAATGGGTGTTTTATGAAACGCAACTTTATCCATAAACATAATGGGGTCTGTTATTTGGCGTGTTGACAGGGCGTCCTTCAATTTTTCTAAAAATTCCAAAAATAAATGTTGGATGAATGCACCATCGGTGGAAACGTACGTAAGTATACCATTTCTGGGCATGGCACAGCATATTGTAATATTCTGGCTTCTAATGGATGCTACCACATGACTGGCAGGCTTGCCGGTCAGCTGCCCAGCCTCGCTTGCATCGTAGGGATACATTAAACCCTACCTCATTAATGAACAAAAAATTTGATTCATTCAATTCTGCACGGAGTAATTTGCAATGTGACATTTTGCAACATATACAACACTAGCTTGACGCCTCGGCGTTGCTCGGTGAAGAAGAGGTTGAGAAAAGAGTTATGGTTTTACTGTTTACTTGAAAGTTCGATTTAATTTAATAGTTACAATAACGGCATATTTAAAATGTTTGATATTTCATCAATTTCCCCGTGATGTATCAACCTTGTTGTAGCTATGGTAGATACACCTTGAAATTTGTTTACATGATTGTTTTGTTTGTGTTAGTAAAACTGAGTTTAAATTGTAAAATTTAGATGATTTTATCGAAAAATAGTGATCAAACAAACCTTCAACAACATCTGCAGTGCTCCATTTCGGTTAATATTCTTGTTCACAAGTCTGCGTCTGCCTCGTCCTTTAACCCGCATGCGAATACCAAGCATTTGAAACTGTCTTCGGTTATCCTTCCCAACTCGAAGATTTCACATGCACAGTTCAATCTGCTGGCGTACGCTAAAATGTCCTCTCCACTCAATCTCGCGGTTTGTAGGCATTTATGCCGTTTACTTAGTAAGGATTCTGCCTGACCAAACAAAATCGTAAGTTTCTGTACTGTGGTCTCGAATGATAAATCTCGCGGTACACTGGGCAGGATAAAATTGATAAAGCGTTGATGCTCTGCTGTTATTGCTAGTTATTGCCTGCTGTTGGGCCATTTCCCGAGCGCCACCGCGCCATGTAAAACGCGTTTCGTACGCATGATGACTTTTACTTCGTTTTCAAATTTATCGCGACACCTAAACCGAAGCAAAACCGAAGTTGCCACGACAAAAACGAAAAATGGAGGCCCCTTTCGGGGCCCTCCCTCTTTTTTTCTTCTCTTCCTTCTACACATTCTCATGTCTCGAGCTGTTTACGCGGACTTGAACCGCGTTGTTTCCACTCCGGTCTCTGCGCACCTACCGCAAGACCGTCGCTCTTTGTTGAGAACGGTGTGCTAAAGGCCCAATATATATCTACTGCGTAGTCGTTTGTATGGACTGTATGGGAATGCATCGTTCGCGCTCAACCCGCTCTAGCCATTTAAACCTCTCGCGGAGCGAATTCATATGGCCACCGCGTTTCGGTTTTTGCTCTTCATTTAGCGATCGCTTGCGCTGCGTACGTATGCATGAATGACCGCTCACGCTGGGTATACCCGTACGGGTACCCGTACGTCCGCATTCGACCGCGCTGGGCATTCGACTGGTCAACGATTGCTCGCGCTGGGTTTTCGATCGCTCGCGCTGGGTCTTCGAAGACCCGATCGCGCAGGGCATTTAAACTTCGTACATGCAACTTGCGCATGCGCACTTTGATGACTTCACACATGAGGATTCGGCTAGCCAATCACAAAAATCGATTTTTCAGTTCGGATCGGCTGCCGCGGCAACAGATGGGCGCGGTAAGGAGAGATTTCTGGCGGTGGCGGGACGGGGAAATTTCTGCGTTGGTGTAAAAGAGACAAGGATATCACCATCTCGCTCTTGCCCATTGATTTCCAGCCTCAACCCGATGCTTGTGGCGCTTGGGTTGCTGCTGCATTTTTTTTTTAAATAAGGGTTCGCTTTATTCCCGCTTATAATACTAGAACTTAACTAATATCACAGTATGACGTACTCCCTTCTCTTGGCCTTTTTCGGTGCCCCCACACAGCATGCACCTACACGGTAGAGCTGTGTGAGGGCGAGCATCTGGCCGTTTGGCCCTAGTTCCTAACTTCCCAATCGGAACCTCGCGTTTGTTTTTTATTTAGGCCCAACTGGTCCCCTTCTGTCATGGGTCCCTGATAGTGCCGGATTATTACCGGCTAAAACCTCGCTCTACTCAAAAGACTCCTGGATCCCCCTCCGCAGTCTTGGTGTGAACCATTGCCTACGGACGGGGCACGTACACCAGGGTCCGTTAATTTGCAATAATGCACTTCTGGTGGACTGAAGGCCCTGCCCTGCATGTTTAACGACAGAATATTAGGTACAAGGTGTTGTGCCAAGCCCTGTTATGTGCGCTCTTTGCGACTTTGATGCAGGAAACTCCGGAAGCGGTAATTACCGCTCACTCCATGCGCCTACTAGTATCACCACGCAGGCCGCTCGGTGGAAGTAGCGATCAAGCGAAGGTGTGTGCTTTCGGCGATCTCGTTCCTGGTGCAAGCCCATTCTCAGTTGCTGTTGTGTCAACCTCTCGATTAGTGGTTCTGGGACCATCTTCCTGGTGTTGCAGCGCGCCGAGTTAGCGCCCAGAGGTGGTCGCCATGGAGACTGCCGCCTCCTCGTCGGGCGACATGGCCGATTTTCGAGACCAGTCGTTTCCACCTCTCATGCTGTCGTTGGTGTTGGTGCTGGGGTGCCGCCCGAAAGACCCGTCGCTGCGTCTCCCGACACCGTGGTGGGCCTCAGTCCAGGGGAGACAGCAGCTGAGAGCACCGCGGGGACGATTTGAACCCTTTGCGGCACAGGTAGTCTCTGAAGAATCTGTGACCGGATAGTACCTGCGCCAGATGGAAGTTCACGTCTCCATGTTTAACCGACTGCCATGCCGCAATGTCCGGGATAACGCGGTGGGCCCATCTGATGAAGCGGCTTGCGTTGGGACGTCCTGCGGCAGTGTCCCACCTTTCCTGCCAGAGGCGGAGGGTTGTTTGACGCTCACCGGCCCTTGCCTCGCTGGAGGCGAGCAGCCCCCCTGAAGACTGCAGGCGCTGGTACCAACGGGGATCCTCCTTAACCAGCAGACAGATGGGGATTGCACCGGACAGGACAACTGCTGCCTCGTACCTCACAGATCTGAAAGAGCTTGCCACCTTGATTGCGTACTTTTTCTGTACGCGCTCGAGAAGTCGACAGCATTGTGGGCTCTCTGTGGCTGTGTGCCAGACGGGCGCAGCATACCGAACGGTCGAGTCCACGACCGACGCGAGGAGTCGTCGTTTCGCGCTCTTCGGGCCACTGTGATTGCGCATCAGGCATGAGACAGCGTTTGCAACGCGCAGCGCTTTGGACGTCGCATACTGAACGTGCGGGAACCATGAAAGATGGTCGTGAATCATCACGCCGAAACATATTCTGACATTTCTCCCTAGCCAGCTTCGATCCAACCTGCTGCCGAGACAAAAGTTAACACCGCCTAATAATTAGCTTGAGCAATTAGTGTGCGTAAATAGTTAACTCCTCCGCTCATCAATATGCATAATACTTTTCAATATGCATAATCTCTTTTACAAAAATATTGGTGGTTGTCTCCACTAGGTGTACCGACTAATTGTTTTTGCCATAATTCGAGCGTGCTAGAAACCAACTCAAAACGTTCTCGCGACAGAATGTGCCGCGCCCGAAGACGGTATTTTTCGTCTGCAAGAATACCTTCTTCGAGCAGTAGTGCACGACCGCTATTCTGCCCCCAAAAACGCTCGGTTTGCGGATAGTGACAGAATATACACCAAACCAAACCGAACGACTAAGCTAGACTTCGGCGAAAAGCCGGCAGCACCACCAGCTGGCAGACAACCAGAGAGGGAAGAGAAAAGTGTGGGGGTCGCAGCATGGTAGCATGGATGGTAGCAGCAACAAAGTAGTAATATCACAAACGAAGGAAAGAGGATAGAGAAATAAATATGAAAAAAACTTTTTTTTGCTCGCATCGCAAGCTTTCAGCTTGTTGAAGCTTAAAGCTGCATCGTGTAAGCTTTCTACAGTCGAGACACTTAAATTATTTCATGAACTGCAGCGCTGCTTCTGAATGAACGCAGCTGCTTTAATAGAAAAAGCAGCTGAATACTCCACAGAAAAGCAGCGGTCATTTTCCATAGCGGAATGTTGGCTGGGTGGTTTAAAACTAAACAAACGATTGTCACGCACCCTAGGGTTCTACGGGTAAAAGTTTCGAGCAGTATAATAAACCATGGTTTCTGGCATCGCATACGCTCTGACTTCAGCGTTGACGATGGTTTATTATATGATGTGTCTGGGGTAGTTGTTTAATAAACAAATCTTCCGCGCAAGATATTTTGTTGTAAAATATCAATAGGGAAGTCGATATTTTTGTGGAACTAGGCACAACAATGTACATTTTTAACATTGGAATGGATGAAAAAGGTTATGTCGCCGATGGGCAAACGAGTGTTTAAAGAACATTCGGCAATTTAACACATAAGTTACTATTGATAGGATTAGTCAACGTGCATCTTTTTCATATTTATTAGCTAATCGAAAGCACGTGAGTTTTTTGTTGAGGTTGAGTGAGAACACTCTGACGGCCGGCTACATCTATAGATGTAATGGCTCCGTTTGAGTTTGCATCCGATCGCATCATTTTTACATTTACATTTACATTTTATTTAGAACAATTGTTTGCCGCTTGGGCTTTACAAAACATGACTTAACACTAGCTTAGTTGGATTGCGGGAAATGGGAGAGGATACGGGTACGGAATAGGGAGATGGTGATGTTGTAGTCAAACAGGGTACTCACGGCATTGAAGGCCGACAGCGAGCGAAGTAACGGATCGTTCTGGCCATAAGTAGTGCGACGGGTGGGAAGAAGGAAAGGAGGTCTATCGCGAAGATGACGCGAAGGGATGTAGAAGGGTAAGGACGATAGGAGGAGAGGGGCATCAAGGTTATGGAGGAGGAGGTTTGCAATAAACAAGGATTGGGAGGTCGCGTGTCGTTGCCGAATGGTTTGAAGCCCAAGCAGATGACAACGCGCAGGGTAGGGGGGAATAGGAACTGCGGGGTCGTTTACAAAACGTCTCACAGCGAGGCGAGTAAACTTGCGCTGCACACCTTCCAGCCTGTTCATTGCTGTAACCCCCGCAGGGGTCCACACAACACAGGAATATTCCAGTATTGGGCGGACCCAGCAGCAGTACAGCGCCCTCAGACAAGAGGGGTCCCGTATTTCCACTGACATGCGCGTTATTAGGCCAAGTGCCCTGCTCGCTCTGTCCACAACCGAGTTAATGTGGTCAGTGAAAGTGAGTCGGTCATCCAGCCACACCCCGAGATCCTTCACCACAGATACTCTCGAAAGTGGAGTGCCACAAAGAGCGTAATCAAAGCAGATCGGATCCCGAATGCGGCCAAACGACACAACGTTACACTTGGACGGGCAGAGCACTAGGCCGTTCACGACACACCAAGCTGAGAAATCGTCAAGAGTTCTTTGGAGGGAATGGCAGTCAAGGAGGGAGGAAACCGGGAGGAAAATCTTAACATCATCGGCATATAGTAAGTGCCCCTCACCAGGAAGGACACCCACGCAGTCATTGATGAAGATGGAAAACAGGAGAGGACTTAGGACGCTCCCCTGAGGGACCCCAGAAGGACCCGCAAAGGGAAGAGAGAGGTGATTCACCACTCTAACCCTATAGGAGCGACATGTGAGGAAGGATTTGAACCACGATAGCAATGGATCGCCCACACCGTGTCGCTCGAGTTTTGCCAACAGAAGGTTATGAGGTAGGCAGTCAAATGCAGACTTGAAATCTGTATAGACCACATCTACCTGGCGTCCAGAGGTGATGGCCGGGTACAACCGAACCATGAGCGACATAAGATTTGTGGTGGTAGAACGGCGGGGCATAAATCCATGCTGGTGAGAGGATAAGAAGGAATGGAAGCAGGGGAGCAGGAAGGAATGGACAACAGACTCGAGGACTTTGGCCACAGAAGATAGGAGGGAGATACCTCGATAGTTGGAAGGAGTTGATTGACATCCTTTCTTATGGGTCGGAACTAACCAAGCTGCCTTCCACATCACCGGAAACACCCCTTCTCGCAAAGATCGCGAGAAAAGGCGAACCAAAATCGGGGCGAAAGCAGTCTTGCAGCTCTTTAACACATACGAAGGGATGCCATCAGGACCAGGAGCAAAAGATATCTTCAGCTTGGTTAGGGCAGTCAGCACAGACTCCTCAGAAATTGCAATGTGGTTTAGGGACATGTCGGAGTAAGGTATCCGAGTCAGTCCCAATGAGAGGGACGCCGTAGAGCAAGCGGGATCCACAAACACCTGCGAGAAGTGTGTTGCGAACAGCTCACAGATGCTGGAAGGGGTGGAGGCAGTTGTTGAACCAAATGATAAGGAAGGGGGGATTTGGGAGTTACCCCGACGGGAGTTTACATGGCGCCAGAACGACCGGGGGTTAGACGTGAAGCGAGCCTGCAACCGACAAAGGTGCAACCCGTAACGGATGCGGTTGTATGACCGGTAAGCAGACGCGGCGTACTTGAACACCTCACGACGGAACGGGGTATGATAAGCGTGATAAACGCGTTGAGCACGCTTCATATCGGCCTTCAACACTCGCAGATGCCTGTCAGACCACAAAGGACTAGGAAGGGATTTCTGGGGCGGGCAACATAGAGGAAACAGCGACGCTAACACGGAGTTAAAGGTGGAGACAGCATCATCAAACGTTGCAGCATCGTCCAGGAAAGACCAATCGGTGTTGAGGAGTAGTCGGTTGAGCTTCGCTTTGTCGAGCTTTTGGAAGCACAGCGATCGTGGCTCACGACGGCGGGTGGGCGAACGCCTCGCTGTGGTAACGGGCGGAATCAACAATGTGACATCGAGGGCCGGGTGGTAGCGGTCCTCAGGGACGAGCGGGAGCGGTGCGGTGGTAACGGGTGAGCAAACAGCGGCCGCATTTGCGTTAGCAAAGACCAGGTCCAACTGCCGGCCTAGCAGGTTTGCGACACCCGATATCTGCAGCAGATCGTTGTGAGCCATGTCGTCGGCAAGCCGGAAATTGCCGGAAGTGATGCAGTGCGGTGCGTAGGAGGTCGGTGAGGATGGGGCAATGCGCCAGCCTAGAGATGGGCAGTTGAAGTCGCCGAACAGCAGCAGCATATCGCGAGCTGCCATCATTGCTTGGATATCCTCGATGCAGCAATTCAGATCATCCCAGACGGCTTCTGAGGAGCTGTTGGTGGGGGGGATATAAACAACCCCAACGTAAAGCGAGGATCCACCAAGCTTTAAACGCACCCACAGGAGTTCAAGTGAATTGAACGAGTGCTGCACCAATGAGGACACGTAGTTGGACGAACAGGCGATGAGGACACCACCACCACGAGATCGAAGGCTGTTGTTTGAGTTGCGGTCCACACGGTAGACCACGAAAGCATCATCGAACAAAAGCGATGACGGGACCGAATCATCAAGCCAGGTCTCGGTCAGCACGCAGACGTCGAACGCTGGTGAAGTGGAGGTGAGGAAAAAGTCATGCACCTTTGTTTTTAAGCCTCGGACGTTTTGGTACGTCAAGTGCAGGGCGTTAGTGCTGACCGGGCAAGCGACGGCAGGATCAGTTTGCGGTGGCGATGAGTGACGATCGGACGTATGGCGGTGAGTGAGGCGAATATCGGCGGTCGGTGCGGTGGGCTGGGGAAATACGACATTTCCATCCAACTGTGAGGAACTAAGATGAATCAGCGGGGTGTGCGGTAGTGGTGGTCGGAGCTGTGAATCATGGCTGCTGTGAGCCACGCAGATGCGCTGCGCCGCGAAATCCCTCCCGCGGAGCATGGTGGAACACGAATTCTCTGAACCCCATGCCAAGCGGCCACGTGCACGGATCCAGAGCCTTATCACGAAGAGAGAGCGCCACACCGACCTTAAAGGAATTGAAGGTCGCGGCGCTCGGTTCGCGATCCTTAGGTAGCTGTCTAATGGTCACGATGTCGTTCGTGCCGATACGTTGCTTGACCATGGTATCCACCTCAGCGTCGGAAACCGACGGGGCGATCCTGGTAATGAAAAGCCAAAACCGCGGAGGTCTTTGTGGCACAGTTTTAAAGAGGCAAGGCATCGTACCGTGGAGGAGCCGCGGGGCGGGCTGGGCAGGCGGTATCGCATTATCCGTGTGGCTAGTTACTGGCGTAACGCTTAGGATGGTGTTGTAATTAGTGCTCGTAGTGTTATTATCGGCAATGGTGAGTACGGGATGCGGGGCTTGCGTGGTAGTGATGCCGGCAGGGATGAGCGTAGGGTTGACCAAGTCATCAACTAACGTGTGCGTGTGAGCAGGTCCGTTAATCTTAGGATCAGGATTAGTGCCACCAATGGTAGGTATAGTGTGTGTGGCATCGGGCGCATGACTGGGTGCAGTGGTGCTGATCGATTGCGGGGTGGCCAATGGCGTATGTGTGTCGATCGACGATGCCTCAGTGTTGGTGCCAGAAGCCAGTGAAGTGAGACGCCGTTCAAGCGCCATGATGTCGCTCCGGACATCGGCGATCGATGAGGCGAATAAGTCTCGAAGGTCCGTCAACACGCTGCGAGGACAGACGAAGCAATCCGGACATCTCCAGGACAGGCCAGTACCAGGCCGCTTAAGCTCCTTCAGCACCGATGCAGGAACACCCATACAACCCGCCTTGCAATGATAAACGGCTTTGCAAGAGCCAGCACATGTATAAGTATTGGTGCCTGAGGCAGGCAAGGAGCAAACACGGCACACTTCAACCATAGCGAGCACCAAATTGATAAAAAGTTCGAAAATGTAAACAACGCGGGCAAGTCACGACCAAACAAACTTGCTGGGCCAAAACACGGGGTACTGAGGCAACTAGAGCCAAAAACTGCAGATAACCGGAGTGTTTTTCACTGAATATTCTACGATGAGCGCGGAGTGCGTAAACGGTGCGTGCGGTTCGAGCGGATTTTTTTTTTTTTTTTTTGGTGTGCTGTCAACGCTGTCACCAGACACGCACCACAGACTACTGGATGTAAACAAATATCAAATGGAAAGTAAACAAATTTCACAGGGCGCGTTGCCGTTCGTTCGTAAATTCTAATCAAGATTGAAAAAGAATGATCAAACAGGGCGGCCAGATATGGAGGAACTAGTGCAAACGCAAAGCGTTGCGACACCGTGAATTGTGCGGCCGTCAAAGTGTTAAACAGAGTTGGTTGGATTATGGGGCTAAACCAAATAGGGTATTCCCAGTCTTCAGCGAACCGAACCATATCCGGTTGTATGAACGAAGGCAAAAAATGGCGTATTCCATCTAATTTTTCTAAAAAAAAGAGGAAACGGAAAATTGAGAGATATCTACTTTATATATTTTAGCATTTTCATATAATTTGAATGCAGTTTCCAGTTGAACCAAATGCCTTGCTTCGATACGAATCAGTCGACATAATTTTCTAAAAGATTTCACAGGTTTGTGTTTTCCATGTCGTGTTGTTAGTTTTTCATTTGTAGTTAATGAAAATGTACCAATGCCAAGAAAACAACTAGTGAAAATTTTAAACAGTAAAGAAAAACAAAGAAGTTGTTTTTTTTATTAAAAATTGGGTTGAAAACGTTCAGAATAACATTTTAAATTGTTTGTGATCAAAGCGCAAAGTGGGCTTTGTATCAAAATTGCATCCAATGGTTTAACATTTAACCATGGTCAATTGAAACAGTACGCGAAACAAAATTCGGGGGGGGGGGGGTGGTAGTTGTAGTGAGGTTAAAGAAACTGTAACTCTCCAAGTTTAGAGATGAATCCACTATTTTATTAATCCTGACATTTCTATATTCATGTACGTACCTAAACCTACTCAACAATCTACTAATGCGAATGATGCAATTGTTTCTTCGGCGCTATTATCGTCGAAAATTCGGGTTTCAGGTTTGACGTTCCTATTATCAGTACGGACTCCATATGTTTGTCCGTCAAATTAGATCGTAATTTATTTTTCACATATTTCATGCGAGAAAATGTTTCTTCACACAAATATGTCGTTCCGAACAGTGAAATATACTTGCACGCAAAATCCTTCATGTTTGGAAAATCCTTTATAAAAATTTACTAGCCCTTCTTTGAATTTGTCCTTCAGGTAGTCATTTGTATGAATTTCGATGAGCTCCAATTGCAATTCATTGGGACTATCCTCAACAACCGCTTCGAATGGATTTTGGAACATTCTTATTTCTGAAGCTTTTGCATCTACTTCAGAAAACCTATCGTTTAACTGGTTTTGCAAATTGACAATCATATCACATGCATACTCAACTGGGAACTCTTCCTTTGATTCCTCTTTCCATTTTTGACACTCCGGAAAATGAGTAAAATTTGTTTTTTTAAGCAGTTCTAAAAATAAACTAAGCTTTAATCTAAAAGCCTTAATATTTGCGTATAAGTCGGAAATAAGATTTTCCTGACCTTGAAGTTTAAGATTCAATGCATTGAAATGGTTTGTTACGTCTGCCACAAACGCCAATTTCCAAATCCAGGATTTGTCACGTTACAACGGCTCTTGTTTTCCCTTTTTATCTAAAAATTCTATAACATCCTTCCTTATTTCAAGCATTCTGTTCAATAGTTTGCCACAACTCAACCATCTCACAGCTGTGTAATAAGGCAAGTCATGATAATCTGATTCATTATCTATCAACAAGCTCCTAAACTGTCGGTGATTCAGACCGTGCGATCGAATGAAATTCACTATTTTAACGATGGGTTGAAGTACACAGCTAATATCTAAATATTTAGCGCACAACGCTTGCTGGTGAATCAAACAGTGTACGAACATAGGCTGAGGAACATTCCTTGTTTTGCACTCCTTCTTCACTTGTCCTACCAAATCTTTTTTAACGCCACTCATATTATTTCCTCCATCAACAGTTAAACCACTAAAGTTACGCCAATCTAGATTGTACTCCAAGAAAGTTTTAATTAGCTGGGTGAAAATATCTTCCCCGGTAACGGTGCCATACATGCTATGCGTTGTGACCAACTCTTGTATTACATTCACGTTTTCATCCACTCCTCTGATGAAAACAAGAAGCTGCGATGTAGAAGAAATGTCCAACGATTCGTCCATTGCAATTGAAAAGTATCGAAAGCTGGCTGCTCGTATTTTTATTTGGTCCACTATGTTTTCGCCGATATCCTCCACGCGACGAGTAGTTGTATTGGCACTCAAAGATACATTTGCAAACTTTTGTAGTGCGTCTGGATAGAGTTCCTGAACAACTTCTAGCATACACTCCTTCACTAATTCACCATCAGTAAATGGTTTACCTCTTGTAGCCAAGATATACGCAAAAATTAAACTGCTATTTATCGTTTTTCCAACAGAACAGCTACGATAATTTGCAATGGACCCTTTTTATCACTTTTTTTCTGCTCCTACTGTTGGACTTATTGCTCGAGATCCGTTCAGTCTAACTCCGAACCCCTCTTCCTTCAATCACTCTTTTTGTCGGACTTATCCTCGCAATCCAACTCACAAACATATGTAACAGTGATATCACTCTATCTGGCTCGCGATAACTCGCGATGTATGTAAATAGAGATCACGTAGTAAACAAAGTTTATACCCACCTTTCGGGTATGACCCAACGAACCTTTGACAGCTTATTCAGCTAGGTCCTGCTTTGTGTTTACAGCACGCTTGCCATTCGTGCAGTGTTGTGTCTGTTGTGTGTTGATTTTACAACTTAGTTATTATTCCGAAAGAAAAGAAGGGACGATGCCCAACATTCCCGTCAGAAGTGTAAACAAAACCATCAATCTAAATCAAAATTGAAACCGATGCTAAAGCACTGTGGGCCGTAGTTTGGAGACCCCTGGTCTAGGGGATCATGGAAGCCCTTTCCCTTACAGGAAGCAAGACGTTTGGTTAGGAAGTTTGATGCTTAGTCCAGACAGTCCGAAAGTTCTGTCCTGACTGGCTGCTCGTCGCTTTTATTTATGCTCTTCGTATGGTGCGTGTCTTGGGGCGTTGTTTTACAAATAGTTTTGGTGTGTTGGTTGATCCTATTTCACCATAAGGGTGGCCTGATTTCTAGGACATGGAGAGTTCGCTATGTGGAGATGAACAGTAAGACAGCGTGCCCATCACATACTGCTCAAGCATTTTTTGTTGTGCAGGCTTGTTCAGTAACGGAAGGGTGTCTATATGTGCTGCAAATTTTGTAATAAACGCAGCCTGTTTCTGGCCCAGTTCTTTTCCAGTGTTTGTGTGCGCGCCTACGACAATTCTTTGAACTCCTTCATTGCGGACTTGCGCCAAGCACGCGTCGGAACTGTATAATCTTTTTTGGCATATTCGTGCAAATAGTACTCGCTTGCCATAAGTGGAACGTAAGCAGGCTTTTCTACCGCCATGTTGTCCATATTTTGTACGTGAAGTTTTTTCTGGTCTCGTCGAAAAGTTGCAGACGGAATCTAGGAGTTCCCCGGTTCTAAAAAAACAATTAAACTACAAAAAAACATCATTTGTAGTGTAAAACACCTATAGTGCACCCATAATTAAAACAAATAGCTTTTGGAAGCTATTTAATTACCAAAACTAAAGTTTTGGAATGATAGGATTCGTCTGGCGTATCATCGATTCCGACCGGTAACATCTGCTGATCTACGCTACCGCCGCCGGCACCGACACTCGTCGGCACAACGCCGACAGACTGCCGGCTAGTGGAAGTTTCGCCGAAAGTGAACCGTGCGTTGGGCTCCTGCGGATGTGGCAAACTCACGGCCTCACCATCCGTGCGTCGTGTTACGTAAAGTGTCGGTGTACTGGGCACGATCCGATCATCGGCACTCTCGTGCTCGAAATTCATCAGCATCAAGAAAGCGATCTGTTGCTGTTGCCGACTGAGCGTATTCACCAGCTGGCGCTTGGCGGCTAGCATAGCGGCGTTGGAGGAGGTGGAGGTGGTGCCGCACGCATTCGGCGCCTCGTTGTCCTCGTCCTCGTCCCTATTACTCGTCGTACGTTCATTATTAAATTATCTACATAGTTGCGTCGTCCTTGAACACTGCACACATTTACGGTTACGCTCCTTCCCCGGGATTTTCTTCTAAAGTTGCGAGGCCTGTGCTGCCGGTGGGGCTTTTTACAGTAACCCTCACGATGACCCATTCGATTACAATCTTGGCATTTGTGGGACTTACAGGGTTTCGATTGATGTAATGGAACATTTGAATCAGCTGGTGTAATGTTCTGACATGTTTTCAATAGGGTTAAGGAAGGGGGAGTCCGGTGGAAGATATTCTATCCGAATGTTGTTGGTTTGCGAACTCTTTTACAATGGGTGTTTTATGAAACGCAACTTTATCCATAAACATAATGGGGTCTGTTATTTGGCGTGTTGACAGGGCGTCCTTCAATTTTTCTAAAAATTCCAAAAATAAATGTTGGATGAATGCACCATCGGTGGAAACGTACGTAAGTATACCATTTCTGGGCATGGCACAGCATATTGTAATATTCTGGCTTCTAATGGATGCTACCACATGACTGGCAGGCTTGCCGGTCAGCTGCCCAGCCTCGCTTGCATCGTAGGGATACATTAAACCCTACCTCATTAATGAACAAAAAAATTGATTCATTCAATTCTGCACGGAGTAATTTGCAATGTGACATTTTGCAATATATACAACACTAGCTTGACGCCTCGGCGTTGCTCGGTGAAGAAGAGGTTGAGAAAAGAGTTATGGTTTTACTGTTTACTTGAAAGTTCGATTTAATTTAATAGTTACAATAACGGCATATTTAAAATGTTTGATATTTCATCAATTTCCCCGTGATGTATCAACCTTGTTGTAGCTATGGTAGATACACCTTGAAATTTGTTTACATGATTGTTTTGTTTGTGTTAGTAAAACTGAGTTTAAATTGTAAAATTTAGATGATTTTATCGAAAAATAGTGATCAAACAAACCTTCAACAACATCTGCAGTGCTCCATTTCGGTTAATATTCTTGTTCACAAGTCTGCGTCTGCCTCGTCCTTTAACCCGCATGCGAATACCAAGCATTTGAAACTGTCTTCGGTTATCCTTCCCAACTCGAAGATTTCACATGCACAGTTCAATCTGCTGGCGTACGCTAAAATGTCCTCTCCACTCAATCTCGCGGTTTGTAGGCATTTATGCCGTTTACTTAGTAAGGATTCTGCCTGACCAAACAAAATCGTAAGTTTCTGTACTGTGGTCTCGAATGATAAATCTCGCGGTACACTGGGCAGGATAAAATTGATAAAGCGTTGATGCTCTGCTGTTATTGCTAGTTATTGCCTGCTGTTGGGCCATTTCCCGAGCGCCACCGCGCCATGTAAAACGCGTTTCGTACGCATGATGACTTTTACTTCGTTTTCAAATTTATCGCGACACCTAAACCGAAGCAAAACCGAAGTTGCCACGACAAAAACGAAAAATGGAGGCCCCTTTCGGGGCCCTCCCTCTTTTTTTCTTCTCTTCCTTCTACACATTCTCATGTCTCGAGCTGTTTACGCGGACTTGAACCGCGTTGTTTCCACTCCGGTCTCTGCGCACCTACCGCAAGACCGTCGCTCTTTGTTGAGAACGGTGTGCTAAAGGCCCAATATATATCTACTGCGTAGTCGTTTGTATGGACTGTATGGGAATGCATCGTTCGCGCTCAACCCGCTCTAGCCATTTAAACCTCTCGCGGAGCGAATTCATATGGCCACCGCGTTTCGGTTTTTGCTCTTCATTTAGCGATCGCTTGCGCTGCGTACGTATGCATGAATGACCGCTCACGCTGGGTATACCCGTACGGGTACCCGTACGTCCGCATTCGACCGCGCTGGGCATTCGACTGGTCAACGATTGCTCGCGCTGGGTTTTCGATCGCTCGCGCTGGGTCTTCGAAGACCCGATCGCGCAGGGCATTTAAACTTCGTACATGCAACTTGCGCATGCGCACTTTGATGACTTCACACATGAGGATTCGGCTAGCCAATCACAAAAATCGATTTTTCAGTTCGGATCGGCTGCCGCGGCAACAGATGGGCGCGGTAAGGAGAGATTTCTGGCGGTGGCGGGACGGGGAAATTTCTGCGTTGGTGTAAAAGAGACAAGGATATCACCATCTCGCTCTTGCCCATTGATTTCCAGCCTCAACCCGATGCTTGTGGCGCTTGGGTTGCTGCTGCATTTTTTTTTTAAATAAGGGTTCGCTTTATTCCCGCTTATAATACTAGAACTTAACTAATATCACAGTATGACGTACTCCCTTCTCTTGGCCTTTTTCGGTGCCCCCACACAGCATGCACCTACACGGTAGAGCTGTGTGAGGGCGAGCATCTGGCCGTTTGGCCCTAGTTCCTAACTTCCCAATCGGAACCTCGCGTTTGTTTTTTATTTAGGCCCAACTGGTCCCCTTCTGTCATGGGTCCCTGATAGTGCCGGATTATTACCGGCTAAAACCTCGCTCTACTCAAAAGACTCCTGGATCCCCCTCCGCAGTCTTGGTGTGAACCATTGCCTACGGACGGGGCACGTACACCAGGGTCCGTTAATTTGCAATAATGCACTTCTGGTGGACTGAAGGCCCTGCCCTGCATGTTTAACGACAGAATATTAGGTACAAGGTGTTGTGCCAAGCCCTGTTATGTGCGCTCTTTGCGACTTTGATGCAGGAAACTCCGGAAGCGGTAATTACCGCTCACTCCATGCGCCTACTAGTATCACCACGCAGGCCGCTCGGTGGAAGTAGCGATCAAGCGAAGGTGTGTGCTTTCGGCGATCTCGTTCCTGGTGCAAGCCCATTCTCAGTTGCTGTTGTGTCAACCTCTCGATTAGTGGTTCTGGGACCATCTTCCTGGTGTTGCAGCGCGCCGAGTTAGCGCCCAGAGGTGGTCGCCATGGAGACTGCCGCCTCCTCGTCGGGCGACATGGCCGATTTTCGAGACCAGTCGTTTCCACCTCTCATGCTGTCGTTGGTGTTGGTGCTGGGGTGCCGCCCGAAAGACCCGTCGCTGCGTCTCCCGACACCGTGGTGGGCCTCAGTCCAGGGGAGACAGCAGCTGAGAGCAGCGCGGGGACGATTTGAACCCTTTGCGACACAGGTAGTCTCTGAAGAATCTGTGACCGGATAGTACCTGCGCCAGATGGAAGTTCACGTCTCCATGTTTAACCGACTGCCATGCCGCAATGTCCGGGATAACGCGGTGGGCCCATCTGATGAAGCGGCTTGCGTTGGGACGTCCTGCGGCAGTGTCCCACCTTTCCTGCCAGAGGCGGAGGGTTGTTTGACGCTCACCGGCCCTTGCCTCGCTGGAGGCGAGCAGCCCCCCTGAAGACTGCAGGCGCTGGTACCAACGGGGATCCTCCTTAACCAGCAGACAGATGGGGATTGCACCGGACAGGACAACTGCTGCCTCGTACCTCACAGATCTGAAAGAGCTTGCCACCTTGATTGCGTACTTTTTCTGTACGCGCTCGAGAAGTCGACAGCATTGTGGGCTCTCTGTGGCTGTGTGCCAGACGGGCGCAGCATACCGAAGGGTCGAGTCCACGACCGACGCGAGGAGTCGTCGTTTCGCGCTCTTCGGGCCACTGTGATTGCGCATCAGGCATGAGACAGCGTTTGCAACGCGCAGCGCTTTGGACGTCGCATACTGAACGTGCGGGAACCATGAAAGATGGTCGTGAATCATCACGCCGAGGTATTTGATTGCCCTTGAGGACTTCCGCACTACTCCGTTTATGCAGACCGGTATGTTCGCGAAGTCCACCTTTTTCTTCAGCTTGTAGATCATGACCACCTCCGTCTTGGATGGCGCTAACGACAGTTGGTGCTCTGCCATCCATCTGGAAACCGCCTCCACTGCCTCTGATGCTCGCTGAGAGGCCATCTGCGGTGTCGGGGCCGGGACCAACAGGACCAGGTCATCCGCAAAGCCCACCACCTCTGCTCCCTCTGGTAACTGCACGCGCAGCACGCCGTCGTACATGACGTTCCAGAGAGTGGGGCCTAGGATCGAGCCCTGGGGGACTCCTGCCGTCAAAGGTCTCGTTATTGGTCCGTCATTAGTGTCGTAGATGAGCTGTCTGTCTCAAACCAGCTCGCCAGCAGTCGCTGGATTTGCGTTGGGGTCTCCATAGATTGAAGGGCCGACGCAGTTGCGCTCCAACTGGCGGAGTTGAAGGCGTTCTTTACGTCCAGCGAGACCACCATGAGGCACCGATTTTCATCCCGTTCAGACCAGTGGAACGCCCTGGCACGCTCTCCAGCCTCTACCACTTTCAGGATAGCCTGAACCGTCGACCTCCCCTTGCGGAAGCCGTACTGTGCAGGAGAAAGTCGCGGAGCCTCAGGATCTTCGAGGTGATCGTTCAATCGGTCCAGAATGAGGCGTTCGAGGACTTTTTTGGCTCCATCCAGCATGCCGAGTGGCCTGAACGATGATGACTCACCGGGAGGCTTACCTGGCTTCGGCAGTAGGACCTGGCGCTGCTTCTTCCACGGGTCGGGGAATTCTCCCCGGTCCAGGCACCCCTGGTATATACTACGGAACACCTCGGGATGCTCTCCGATCGCTGTCTTGAGAACCGCGTTAGACAAGCCGTCCAGGCCAGGTGCCTTGTCCACGGCGAGATTGTTCGCTCTCAGCAGCAGCTCTTCTTCGGTGACTGGGCGGATAGGCGGCTGGTCAGATCGTGAATCGTCCAGCGCTGGCCAGCTGAAGGGGGCGGGGGGGGGGGGGGGGGGGGGGGGGGGGGGGGGTGGGCGGGGAATAGATCGATTACTATGCCGGTGAGCACTCCCCGATCTAGTTCACGCGGGGTGCGACTTTTCCACGTTTTCCTCCAACTCGCTGATCAGCTGTTCGAAATGCTGATCCTTGCTACTTTTGATGGCTCTGCTTAAAACCTTGCGCGCCTGAAGGTGAAGTTCGGCTGCTGCTGATCTCTCTTCTGAGTTCGGGAGGGATAGGGTTCGGTCGCTGGCCAGCTTACAAGCTTCCCGCAGCTCTGCCAGCTCTGATGTCCACCAGAATGCCTGCGTTCGTATCCGGTAGTGATGTGGGGAGACACGTTCCATAATCTCGTCACACGCCGAGGAGAGACCGTTCACAAGGCTATCCGGTGTGACAGCGATGCTGGCAAATCAAGACACCTGCAGTGCGACCTTGAACGGCTCTTGCTGGAATTGACTCTTTTTCCATCTCACTCCAGCATGCTGCGAGCCGCCGATACGACGCGGACTGGGGGTCGGATGTTGCTGCGGTAACTGCGAGTTTTGTCGCGAGGAAGTCTGCAACAGCGTATTTCTCGCGTTGCTGGGGGGTGAGACTGTGAACAGGACGTACCGGTGGTCGCTGCCAGAATATCGATCACTAACTGCCCAAGAGTCAAGGATAGCGATCGCCAGAGTCGCAAAAGTGACGTCGATGACACTCTGTCGCGAGAGTCCGTTCCCGATGAAAGTAGGCCTGTTGCCCCGATTTAGCATCACCACCCTTTGGTTTCGTTCTGGTGCTTCCCCAGTCCTGTTGCCAGGCATTGAAGTCTCCGGCTAAGACGACGTGCGCGTGAGCATTTGCTTCGAGCTCCACGGCTTCGAGGAATTCCATGAAGTCACCAATGCCTATGTTCGGAGATGCGTAGCAGCTGATGAAGGTGACTCCGCCAATATCTGCAGCTACCAGTCCAGGCTTGGCGCTTCCCCACACCCGCTGGATGGGGCGCGAGCCGGTAGCTACCATTGCCACTTTCCCCGATGAGTCCACCGCCCAGTTGCCGTTGTTGAGTGGTGGGCGGTAGATTTCCGACACAATTACTACATCCGCCCTCTCCTCCTTTGCAGCCTGGACCATCAGGTCTTGCGCCGCTCTGCAACGCGCGATGTTGATCTGGAGGGCGATCAACTGCCCTGGGTGTCTTCGCCTTAGCGGGAGCATGGCGAGGGCGTCCTGTCACATGAAACGGAGCCAACCATGTGAGGCTCCCCGCAAAGCATGCACTTGGGCGAATTCCCGCATGTTTTGGCCCTGTGGCCCTCCGCGCCGCATCGATAGCAGAGGTTCGACCGGTCCACGCCCTTACATTCGCGCGCGAGGTGTCCTAGTTGCTGGCAACGGAAGCAACGCTGGTTATGTTTAGGGATTGGCTCCAGTTCCCTTATCTTGCTGCGTGTATTGCCGATTCGAATCCTGTTGCTTAGCATCTGCGCGGACCGCTTCGGCAGGCGAAGGCGTGTGCGCTGCAGGCCATCGCGTTGCCTGTGCAGGACGATTGACTTGGCGTCGACTTTGGTTGTGGTTTCACTCTCCAGAGCAGCCGCGACCGACTCAGGCGTAGCGAGCATGTCTATATCGGTAATGGACACCGTCGCCGTGTCGACCACCAGTCGGGCCACGCCATCCCCCTGCAAGACTCGTTCTATGGCGTTCATAACCGCCTCGCCGTCCATCCCACGCTTCAGGGATAGCGATAGTGTGTCAACCGCCGTCCGCTTCCCTTCTAACTCCTTCAGGAGAGGGTCTCCTGACGATCTAATCCGCATGTAGAGATCAAGATAGGACGTGCCTCCCGCAGTCGCTACCCTGATCGATTCCGGCCGCAGCTTTCTTTGTTGCGCTTTGCCGCTACCGTGCTGAGGCCTCGAATCGGTCTTGGTCTTTGCCTTGACTGTTGCGGTTTTTCGATTCTTGACCTGATTGCAGCCCTGCTGATGCTGCTGGTGCGCTTTGCCACTGCCATGCTGAGGCCTCGAGTCGGTCTTAGCTTTCCGACTCTTGACCGGCTCATAGCCCTCGTGGTCAGGCACGGGCGTCGGCTGCTGCTGCTGCTGCTGCTCTCCTGGCTGCTGCTGCTCTCCTGGCTGTTGCTGCTCTCCTGGCTGCTGCTGCTCTCCTGGCTGCTGCTGCTCTCCTGGCTGCTGCTGCTCTCCTGGCTGCTGCTGCTGCTGCTGCTTACTCTCCCTGAGCAGCGCCTCCAGCCTCTGCCGAGATTGACGCTCCCGGTCCAGTTCGAAGGCCAGGAGTTCAATTTTCTCATAGAGCTCATCGATTCTCTTGGTGAGAGACGGGATTGGGTCGGGTGTGGGAGATACAGCAGCTTGCTCCGGTCTCTTGTTCGCCGATGGCACAACTGTCGGTGTGGTCGAGGGTCCCGCCGACTTATTGATCGGCACCGCAGTGGGAATTCGGCATGCTGACCCCACCTTAACGGTGGCTCGCGTGGGGTGCAGCGTCGGTTTTTAAGCAGCGGGTTGCCTGGCTTTACTCCAGCCAGGCGGGCCGAGGACCGTCGCTTGCTGGATGGATGCCATGAACGGGGTCTGACCATCCATCCACACACACACACGCGCGGGTTTTGTGCAGCTGGTGCTACGCTCGATTCATTCACTTCGCAAACACCTATCGATTGATCGATCGCATCTGCCCGTCCACCTACACTCGGGCTTTGTGTTGCTGTTACGACTAACGGTGAACGATAACGGTAAATCTCGGGCTACTCTTATATCTTCCTCGCTGTGGAGCGCACCAAAAACACGTCCGATCAGCTCGAGCGCACGAACCGAACTTACGGTTCACCCGCTGGCGTTCGTTTTGCCGCTCGCGCCGAGCGCGCCGGAGATTTGTTTCCGCATCTCGCAAGGCTGCTGCTGCTGCCTGGTTGTTGGGGAACGCATCGTGCAGGTTGAGCTCTGCTACGTTCCGAACCATCGTGGCCGCGTAAACTGCTGGCGGCATCCGGTGCTGTCGCCCACGAAGCCGCCTATTGTTTTCGAGCAGCTGACGCGCCCGCCTCCTGAAGGCTGTCCTGGCTGGCCTAGCGCGTTCCTGGGCTGCCGCCTCGGCAGCTTGCTCCCATGCCTCGGGGCTGTGCAGCAGGTACTCAGCGAAGTTGTCTGCTGTCGCGGTCTGCCTTCGTCGGTTGCACTGAAGCAACGTCGCCCTCCACCAAGCCGGGGCCGCGTACCGCATCACCGACGTGGCGACGCTGGCCAGGGTGCGTCGCCGAATGCTGGACGGTCTGCCGTGGTTCTTTAGGAAGACACCCAGGGCTCGGCTGATCCGTGTCGCCTTCTCAGTGACCGCCTCAACATGGAAGTTCCATGATAGGTGGTCCTCCAGCTGCACACCGAGATACCGCATGTGTCGTTTGGATCGCAGCACGGAGCCTCCGACGCGAACCGGCACTTTCGGGTGTCCCTTCCGAAGGCTACTCACCATGGCCATCTCGGTCTTCTGCAGCGCAAGGGACAACTGATGTTCTGCCATCGCGCGCCTTCCGGCCTTCACCACCTCCTGGATCGCTTCCACTGTCGGACTGTCCTTACGGAAACCGTATTGACGGGGAGAGAGTTGGGGACCATCTGGCAGTGGGGCCTCCAGATGGTCGTTCAGGCGGTCCAGGACTATGCGCTCAAACACTTTGCGGACAGTGTCGAGCATGCATAGGGGCCTGAAGCCTTTGCTGCTTCCACTGGTCCGGAAAGCGGCCATCGTCGAGACCACCCTGGAAAACCCGGCGGAACGTACCGGGAAAAGCGCGGACGGCAGCAGTCACCGCTCCGTTCTGGACTCCGTCTGGACCGGGGCCCTTTCGAGGGTTGAGGCGTGCGACGATGCTCAGCAGCTCCTCCTCCGTGACAGGCCTCAACACTGCCTCGGTTGAAACCTCAGGCTCGGGCCACTCCATGGGGGGATGCCTTGGGAAGAGCTCCTCGACGATGCCGCCCAATATCTCTGGGTCGCTCTCCTGGGGCATACGAGCACCCTTCACCCACCCCTTCACGATGCGGTATGCCTCTCCCCACGGGTCTTCCTCGATGGTGTCGGCGAGTTCTGCATTTCACCGTCGTTTGCTCGTGTTGATGGCTTCCAGTCGGCTTTTACGGAGAGCGCGGAAGGTGCCGGCGCGCAAGGATCGCATCGTCGGGTCCCTGGTGTGGCGAAGGGTTTCTTGGGCGCGCTTGCATGCCATGCGCAGGTCCGCTATCTCCTCCGTCCACCAGTAAACGTTGCTCCGGTTTCTGGCGCCGGTCAGCCTTGGCATTGTCTCATCACATGCCCTTCGACACCATGGTCGCCGGGTCAACTGCCACCTCGTCAAACCGGTGTAGGTAGAGGGCCTCTGTGTACAGCTTAGCGGAGAAGAACGTCGTATCCCACCTCCGGCCAGATGGTGGTGGCCTGTTGTCGACAGCCGATGCCTGGAGGCATGGAGGACTTGATACGCCAACCGTGTACTGGATCGGTCGCTTGGCGTAAAGTCAGGCAGCACGGTCCAGTCGGTTGCCCCGTCATGCACCGGCTGGCCAGTGCGATGTCATTAGGTACGGTCACACGAGACGAACCTTTGATGGCGAACCTTTCGCACACTGGCTGGTATCGCGAACGAATCGATCGAGACGATTTCGATCAAAAGAATTAGTCGAACGAAATCTAAATCTGCTCGAAATAGCTATCGGCAACGGGATTTCTGTTTCGATCGATGAACTATGGGCGTTCGTAAAGTCGAGCAGCAAGCGAGCAGTCAGATCGATGTTGTTTACGTTTGTGGTATCACGCAACGCTGCTGTGTTTTGTGTAATTAAGTGAGTCAAAAGTTGATTGAAATGGAAATTAAACATGATTTCTTCAACGTTTTTTATAAACGATGTTGAAGCGGATGCAATCGACCTGGCGAAACATCGTAGGAAATTACGGAAGGAAATTAATCCTTTGCATTTGTCGGAGATAGCGTAAGTGACAAACACTGCAAAGAAGAATCTGTTGATGTGTGTTTGAAGAGTATAGGGTACCAATATTTTTTTACGAATTTGTTGTGCACCACGCAGCTGCACCGGTCATGGGGTATTAGCCATCGTCGCACCCAGCTCAATTTTCTCAGTATATTTCGGATCACATAGGGTACCAATAATTTTTATGAATCCGAATAATTGAACCCAATTTATAAAAACATCAAAAATAACTTTAATACGCCTTCGTTGAATCTGTTTATTTAATGGAAACATGTTTGAAAATGCTTATGCGACCGCTCTCGATAGCTCTCGACCTGTCTAAATAATTTCGATCGAGAAAAGGCATATGCGATAGGAATTCTCGATCGAAATCGAGTCATCTGTTGACTGCTTGAAAATTTATAGATCGTTTGCTTCTACGTTTTGATCGCGATAGGTCTTTGTCATTCCGATGAAGCAAATGAAGAAAAAATGAACACTTTTCGACAGGTTCATGCAGTCGATCGAAATCGAAACCGTTCGCGATACCAGCCACTATTACAAACGAATGCCAAAAAAAGGTTCGCCGAACCTTTTAGCGTTCACACGTAACGAATCTTTGATGTAGTTTCATTGATAGTTGGTAAGAATAAATCAAAGTAAGCATTGTAAACAAATGGGAAAATCGAACGGAACGTCGAAAAGGTTCGCGGCTAGGGTTCGTGCTATCCACCAAAATCGGTGAACCTTTTCTGCTCGAAAAAGGTTCGCGAACTCTGCTCGATTCACTAACACTTTCAAGAAAAGGTTCGCCGAGCGTCCAAATGATGCGTGTGACCGTACCTATTCACCACCGGAGGAGCGACGCTTTTCCCAGTAAACGTAGGGGTTCTTACACGGTTGATAACCTGTAGCGACAGCAATTCTGCCAGTGCGAGGTTCTGGTGGCCCCTTGCGTCGGTGCTGATCCTCCCCCATTCAGTTGCAGCGGCGTTGAAGTCCCCTGCCATGAGCACGCGATGTCGTCCGGGCACCACTGTCAGAATGTCGCCCATGAGCCGCTTGAACCGGGGAAGATTCCAGGATGGTGGTGCATAGCAACTGATGCAGGTGAAACCGTTCATCTCCACCGCCGCGTAACGCCCTTCCGTTACGCTGACGATGCGCTTGACCGGGAATCTCCCCAATGCGACGACGGCGGTTCGAGTTTCAGGATCGAATACCCAGATGCTGTTGTTCGATGGGACGCGGTGGTAGTCAGACAACAAGGCAAGGTCTGCTCCGCGCTCGCGTGCCAACTGGGTAAACAAATCCTGGGCCGTCGCATTCCGTCGCAAGTTCTGCTGGATTACGGTGAACTTGGACGGCGGTTCTTGCACCGTGCTGTGCCGGTGGCGTGCGGTCCTCCGCATTCCAGGCACTTCTCAGGATTACTGCAGCTGGCGGCCTTGTGTCCCGCTCCTCCGCTCCTACGGCACAGTGCGGACCAGTACAAGAGCGCGCGACATGTCCGAACAGCATGCAGCGGGAGCATCGCGTATGTTCCAGCTGCGGGGGAGGAGCCAGCGACACACCGCAGCTGCTGTATCCAAATGTGAGTCGGTCGTCGACTAGCGCACTGGCGACTCGCCGCTGGACCCGCACCAGCGCTATTTGGTCGCCTTTGTTGTAACGGTGCATTCTGACTCCGCCCTCGTCGACTGTTTCCCCAATTCGCTCAGATATGGCCCTGGCCACGTCCGCCGGCTCGGCAAGCATATCGACTCCGCGAAGGATGATAGGTCCAGCCGCAGGTGCACTTCACTTCCCTCGGGAGCGAGTTCCTTTATGCGATGGTAAATCGCTTTGGCGTCCGCCGACCGCTTGAGCGTCATCGACAGGTGGTTCGAAGCTTTTCTGACAACCTTATTCACCGCCGCCGAGACCTTCTTATCCGCTCGGACGCGCCTGAACACTTCAAGGAATGTTGTCCCCGGAGCCGGAACGACCGTGATGGTGTCTGGTCGGAAGCGCAGCTGCGGTTTCTTCGTCGCTCTAGCGCCACCGCTGGAGTGCCCCGTCTCACGTGACGCGGTTGTTGTTGGGCGCTCGGTGGGCTGAGCAACTGCTTCCGCAAAGGTTTTAGTTGCCTTCGACGTGTTCCGATGGTCGTTGGGTTCACGTTCCTTCTGGTTTCTGCCCATGACCACCATCGAGTTCTGGTCGGGGATTGGCGTCTCCTGGTGCTCACCAGTTTGTCCCTGCTTCTTACCGTCAGCCCATGGGTCGGGAGCTGCGGTGGATCCTCTTTTGCCACGGCCTTGGGGGACTCGTCCCTGACTGGTGAGTCCGCCGACGCATCTCTTTTGGCGACCGAGGTTTCTCGGTTCGCCGCCCGTGGTCGCAGCGTCCTCTTTGGTGTATCCACCGAGCTCATCGTGATGCCTGAGGGGGCGGGGGTCTCATGGGCAACCCCTGCCCCGCTGTTTTTATCTCCGCTAGTGGCCTAGGTTTTATCTTGCTCGATCGCGTTGCTTCGAAACTTTCGGGCACTTCCCCGCGGGAAACGGGACTCACCTCCCCTTAATTTCCACCCGTTTCACACTACTTCCACCATTATTTCAACCCCTTGTTCTACAAACTACTATACCACCCGTCCCTATGCGTCATGCACTCCCCTTGCTTCGCCTTTCCCGTCCACGATTCAACGCAGCGAGCAGCTACGCTCACGATCTTCTCCTCCATTCCGAATTCTACCTCCTGCTTCAAACAAAGTGGTTGAAACTAAAGGTATATCGAAAGTCTAATTTTTTACATTTGTATCGCTGTCAACGTTGTGTAACCATGCAAATATGTTGTCAATTCAGTTGTTCGACCGAAAACAATGAGTAATTTTGATAAAAAATGCATCCAAAATATTTGTTGCAAAGATTTAGACTATCAGTTTGGTTAATAGTAGCAAAGAATCTGCTTGGCTCGAATGGTTTTGACATTTCTGTTTTCTTTCACATTTAACACATAACCTTGAGTTCAACAATCTTGGTATAAGCTATCGAGACATCATTGCTTTGTTGTGATGTTGACAATGTGAAAAAGAATGGTGTGCCGAAAAATGTGCAAAAAGTGTGTTTATTTGTGATGTGTGATGAGAAATCTATCATGAAACCAATGTTGGTAAGTAAGATTCCCTATACAGGTAAGTGCTTTCCATAATTATTTCAGAATAGCAACGAAATACCTCCAGCAATACCCGATGGTCCAGCATTCAGGGTAAGTGGAGTAGAATTGTAATTGTCCATTCAAAGGTTCTAATGGAATGTGATTGCTTGTCTGTTCTTTTCTTTCCACAAGGTATGTAATTAGCAAGTGTTTAATGAACAAACAAGAAAATAAAGTTATTAAAATGTAAGGAAACATTGCGTGTTGTATTGATGTACGGCATGATGACAGGGTGGGTACAGACGAATGGTTGGGGAAGGGAGAAGGAGAGAGGAGAGAGCGGTGTGAAGAGGGGAATCACTCAGTTCAGGGGAGGGTCGCTCAAAATCGCTCACGTTTTGACTGAATAAACTACTCTTTTCAGTCACTTATTCAGTCATTTCTGTCCCGCAGGGTTTCAGGCAGTCGCGGCGGAGTAGCTGGAGGATTCGGCGTGGTAGTAATCGCTTTGGTCTTCGTCTGTAATCGTATGTAATCAAGTGGGGCTACGCCCCCGGATGAAAAATGTTTCCTTCGTTTTAAACCAAAATTTATATCTCTTCCACTTTCTTCGTGTTCGTTGTTGCCTCAAACGGCGTATGTACGCTTTTTCCTTTGCTTTCCGGGCAAATTTTGCTAGTTGATACACTTTTTTTCACATAGCGTCGTGAAGTCGACCTCTCTTATTGACATCTGCAATGTCGCGTCGAAAACGGGTAGATCCAGGGCACGATCCGCAGTAAATTTCGACCCGATTTGACAGCGATGTTGACAGGCTGTCAGATTCAAATTTGATGGTGGGTTCAAATTCAAAAGAAGGGTTCGAAAATAATAGTTTTCCCTCCTCATTCCGCTATCTTTCCTTTTTGCTTCTCCTAGCCTACACCTGTAATGCACACTTGATTCGATATTCTTTCTTTTTTTTATTGTCGCGGTCGTGATTACATTGGTGGTAGCTGTTGAAGAGAAATTTTAATTGTTTGGTTAGTGAGGATTGAACACTTATCGTTATACATACCATACGATGCGCAGACCGGTTGATCCATCGGCGATGTTGGAAAGTGTCTTGTTGATTGTCTGTTTTATTTTACGTAACGATGGATAAATTTTCTCAAAATTATACGCGTGGAATAAAGTGGGCAGTACAAAATCATGAAACCAGAGGCTGGTAGTTGAAAAATTTGACGAAGTTTATGCAGTTTAATAATGTGCTTGATTTTTCAATTGTGCTGTGTTTTAGGTTTTAACACTTAATTGACGGTGACTGCAGCATGTTTTAGTCAGAAATCAACCGCCAATAAAGTGTTAAGAGAAGAAGTATTCATGCTACGACAACCACCGAGACAATCCATGGGAAACCCACCGAAACAACTGAAAACGGGCTCAGGACATTTCATCATCACTGTGTACCTTTTCAAATTCCCCCAGCATCGACAAATAACGATAATTATTGAAATCACATTACAAAGATATAACTTTTTATTTGTGCCATTTAAAAGACAAATACTGTGTATCATTTATTTTTCACAACCATAACATATACCAGCATCTCAGCCATCGATTTCTGGCAAGTGAATCAGAGAACAACTTTTCTTGCATTAGTTGCATGAGTTTTGTCGTCTGCAAGGCTTGCTTTACATTAAGTTTGGTCCCATTTTATCTTTCCCAGTGTTTCGTTTCGCCAGCCCACCAGCAGTCGCTTCATGATGCTAGATCGATAAGATGCAAACGATCCGCTACCACGACATCCTGGACTATGTAAAAAAATTTAAATCTTAAAGAGGTGGCATCGTTCTTTGGTGTTCTGGATAGGCGCCTTGCCTGAATCGTCCATCAGTTCGTAGTGTTGCTTGTGTCCCAGAAAATACAATGGTGCGAGCAACGCTGCCGTATTGACCTACGACGGTACATTTCTGGCAACTGTTACAGCGAGCATGTCCTACTACACCTGTGAAAATTAAATGCAAGAACAGTAAAATACATGTGAAATTGTCTGCTGATAAGTTTTGTAGTCAACCTGTTATGACGTAAACGTTTTAATTCGGATTTCAGCCACATTTTCAAGGGATTTCTTGTACAAAATCGACACCACGTTTTTGATGATGATGATGAGTCCCACCTCTTACCCCAACACAGGTTTGAGAATGGCGGAGTTATCATAAGACTAGGATTTTTAGGCCAGGTACCTGGCCCGTCAGCAGTCCCTGGCTCCCCTACCGCCCCATTGTTGGTTCCATGCCGTCCCCGTTACAGTTTCTAGGTCTTTCCGCAGAAGGTATATTGTGTTGACAATTGCCGAGCGATAAGTGGGTTCAAATACAAATACGAATTGCGGGATAAAAAATTACGAAATAATCTGACCCTCTCTCTGTTCGACCAGCGCCCGATCTTCACGCGCAAGATGTGTCCCTTTAATTGAAGCCCCCATCGATATGTATGCAAAAGCACTATTATATCGCAAAATGTAACCAAAAAAACAAACGCGTCTATCGAACAGCTCCGTTAGTAGAAGGTTTTTCGAAGACAGGGACTTGAACCGAATTACCCACACAACACATATGCATGTAAATCGAATATCAACTTGAAATAATCGTACTTCTATGCAATATGATTGAATCGTAAATGATGCTAAAATAATGCCTAAACGTACAAAAGTGGAGGCGTTAACCGTACATTGTTCAAAATGTATATGTGTAGTCGTATATTTTCTAAGTCGGCATCATATACGACTTACGATATACATCAGCCGTACATTGTTCGTATATCTATACGTATGCATAAAGAAAATCGTATTACATTCTTAATCGGCATCATATGCAACAAAGAATATACATTGCTCGTACATTGTCTATGCATAATGCGATTCCGATTCGAAATATACTAATATGAGATTCAATTTATTCAACTTAATACGACTTCGTGTTGTGAGTAGTAGTAGTAGTAGTATAGTTTATTGGGTAGGACATAAAAATACAATAAAATGTGAATAATAATTACATAGTTACTGGGTTCGAAATAAACATCTTTCCTCATTGTTAATGAAGTTTCATAGCTTTGCTAACTTTAAATTGAATTCCTTCTTAGGAGTCTAGAGATTGGAGTGGGAAAAATTTTTTATACCTAAAACCCACCACAGGACAAAGGGGAAAAAAAAAAAAAAAATTTGAATAATATGAGTTTACTCCTAACTAACTTAATCTAACTAATTGATAATCATCTTTTGAACTTAAGATAGACTGTTTTTGGATGTTTATCCTTAGCTATGTTCGCAATAGACCAGTGACTAAGGAATATGGATGGTAATGGATTTGTGACTGTGGATGTAACCCGATTTAGGGAGGGTGGAGGGAATTTGTTAGTAGGGAGTTAGGATGTGAGGATGTTTTTTCCATGTACTTAGAGTTCAGTTTATTAAGGAATGTATCGATCTTATCTATGTTGCATATTGTGTGTAAGGTAGATGTTCGATACCACGGGACTACGTTCAGGCAAGCTTTTAGAAATTTGTTCTGGGTTTTTTGTAGTTTTAGTTTATGTGTTTTTGCACAGGAATTCCACACTGGAGCGCCATACGCTATTATTGGTCTAATTAGAGACTTATACAAGAGAAGTTTGTTTTGCATATTAAGCTTAGATTTTCTGTTTAAGAAACTGTATAGGCTTCTAAATATTTTTTCACAATTTATAGTTGTGTTTTCGATTTGCTCTCTAAATGTTAGGCGTTTGTCGAAAGTCATACCTAAGTATTTTACTGTTGTGCTCCACGGTATGTTAGTATCAGATAACTGTAGTTCTCTGGACGGGATTTTCCTGTTGCTGTAGTATCTAGTGAAAAATATCGCTTCAGATTTATTTGGGTTTATCTTGAGTTTCCATTTACTGCAATATTTTTCATACGTGTGGAGTGCTTTGTTCAAGTTGTTTACAATAGTTTTGGCTTGTTTGCTACTAGAGGCTATTGCAAAATCATCTGCGTACAGATATTGGGAACAGTTTGGCATTTTGGGAATATCAGCAGTGAAAATATTAAATAGTAACGGAGATAGTACGCTGCCCTGGGGAACACCGGCTGTTGGAGAGTAGTTCGTGGACTTAGCTTTATAGATATGTACTGCGTTGATTCTATTTCTTAGGAAACTGGTTATAATATGAATTAAGTAATTTGGGAATTCATATTTTATTAGTTTGAATATAAGTGCATCATGCCAAATGGAGTCAAAAGCTTTTTCTGAGTCTAGCATTACTAAACCCGTTGATTTCCTCAGCTCTCTATTTTTAACAATATCATTCTTTAATCTGTGTAATTGATGTGTTGTGGAGAGACCTGGTTGGAATCCAAACTGAGCATCAGGAATCAGATTCCTACTATCAGTGTGAATTTTCAGTCTTTGAGCGATAATTTTTTCAAACAATTTCCCCAGGCAATTTAATAGACTTATTGGTCTATAGTTGGAAGGCTGGCTTAAATCTTTTCCATGTTTGGGAATTGGAATTACTTTAGCTGTTTTCCAGTCTTTAGGATAGTATCCCAATTTTAGGCAGCCATTCAAAATTTGTGTAAAAAAAGTAATAGCGTTGTTTGGCAGGCGTTTAATAGTTCTGTTATTGATATTGTCTAAACCCGAGGATTTTTTGTTTTTGAGTTTCTTCAAGATTTTTTTTATTTCGCTAGGTTTGATTAGGTCGGAAGGGCAAAGACTGGGAACGGGGGAGCAGTGAAAATAGTTTGAAATTGTCGAGTTAACCTTATGTTGAACAGTACTGATGTTATTGATGGTGATATTGTGAGCGTTGTGGAAGTGGGATTTAATAGCCTCACATTTTTCTATAGGGGTCAGAAGTAATTTACCATTTACTTTTAGTGCTTGAATGCTTTTAGGTTGATTTTTGATTATCCTAACAAATTTCCAAAGCTTGTTGTTATTGTTT